>NC_056725.1:1694174043-1694271543 GCF_019279795.1 Protopterus annectens | reverse complement strand
CTGCCTTTTTGTCAATGCCACTGTCTCCAACCAATATAACATAGCTGGTCTCACTACTGTCTTGTAGACCTTCCCTTTCACTCTTACTGGTACCTGTCTGTCACAAATCACTCCTGACACTCTTCTCCACCCATTCCACCCTGCCTGAACTCTCTTCTTCACCTCTCTTCCACATTTACCATTACTCTGAACTGTTGATCCCAAGTACTTAAACTCGTCCACCTTTACCAATTCTACTCCCTGCATCCTCACCATTCCTCTACCCTTCCTCTCATTTACACACATATATTCTGTCTTACCCTGCTGACCTTCATTCCTCTGCTCTCTAGAGCATATCTCCACCTCTCCAGAGTCTCCTCAGCCTGATTCCTACTCTCACTACAGATCACAATGTCATCTGCAAACATCATAGTCCATGGGGCCTCCTGTCTAATCTCATCTGCCAACCTGTCCATCACCACTGCAAATAAGAAAGGACTCAGAGCTGATCCTTGATGTAATCCCACCTCCACCTTAAACGGATCTGTCACTCCCACTGCAGTCCTCACCACTGTCACACTACCCTCGTACATATCCTGTACCACTCTTACATACTTCTCTGCCACTCCTGACTTCCTCATACAATACCACAACTCTTCTCTAGGCACCCTGTCATATGCCTTCTCCAAGTCTACAAAGACACAACGCAACTCCTTTTGACCTTCTCTGTATTTCTCCAATAACACTCTCAGAGCAAACATCGCATCTGTAGTGCTCTTTCCTGGCATGAAACCATACTGCTGATCACTAATCATCACCTCCCTTCTTAACCTAGCTTCTACTACTCTCTCCCATAACTTCAAGCTGTGACTGATCAGTTTTATCCCTCTGTAGTTACTGCAGCTCTGCACATCACCCTTATTCTTAAAGATAGGTAGCAAAACACTTTTTCTCCACTCCTCAGGCATCCTCTGACTTTCCAAAATTTCATTAAACAATCTAGTTAAAAATTCCACTGCCATTTCTCCTAAGCACCTCCATGCTTCCATTGGGATGTCATCTGGGCCAACAGCCTTTCCATTCTTCATCCTCTTCATAGCTGTCCTTACTTCCTCCTTGCTAATCTGTTTCACTTCCTGATTCACTATCCCCACATCATCCAACCTTCTCTCTCTCTCATTCTCTTCATTCATCAGTCTCTCAAAATACTCTTTCCATCTACTCGACACACTCTCCTCACTTCTGAGTACATTTCCCTCACTATCCTTCATCACCCTTACTTGCTGCACATCTTTCCCAGCTCTGTCCCTCTGTCTAGCCAATTGGTACAGGTCCTTTTCTCCCTCTTTAGTGTCCAATCTCTCATACAACTCTCCATAAGCCTTATCCTTAACTTTCGCCACCTCTCTCTTTGCCATGCACCTCATCTCCTTATACTCATGTCTACTTTCTTCATCTCTTTGACAATCCCACTTCTTCTTTGCCAGCCTCTTCCTCTGTATACTCTCCTGTACTTCCTCATTCCACCACCAGGTCTCCTTGTCTGCCTTCCTCTGTCCAGACGTCACACCAAGCACCTTTCTAGCAGTCTCCCTTACTAGTTCTGCTGTAGTTACCATGATGAAAGTCTGATTCAGATGCCTGGATGAGTCTGTGAGTGCCCTTCAGTATGACCCAACCACTACATGCAGGATGTTTACTGCATGTTGAATTCTGCACAATATGATTATGCATTGGCCTGGTGGTAAAGTGACCCATGCTGTCACTACAGCTCCCAGGTCCAGTCCTACTATGAATAATAATGACAAGTTGGCAGCAGTAGTACAGGACCCAATGCATCAGGCTCATGCAAAGCATACAGCTGCGCAGGTACTGAGGTGGTGTCAGAACTATGGACCATGGCATTCAGGTTAGCACTTCCTTTCTTGTAAAAACACGTAGAGTATAATTGATGCATGCATTGGTATGTGTGGGCTATGCTGTTGCTGTATAATCTCCAATCCCTGTTCATAAGACATTCCCTCATCATTAAATATTTTCTTTTTATTTCAGAACAGATACTCATATTATTGTTTATAAAAATCATGCCTCACTGCTCACTGACACCCAGTTTAGTGATATCAAAAGGCATCATATAAAGAATAATTTCATTTTTACCTGTTCTGCACAATAAATTTTGCTTAAGGATTGTTCTTAGGTATGCACATGCAGAATCTCCTGAATGGTAATTAGAATAAAATTTGTTATGTTAGTATTTGACTTCCTTGAATTTTCCAAAATGCATAAATTTGCATTTAACATGAGTTCATAACCTTGCTTTTTAATGGGAAGCGTATAACATGCTTCAATGTTTCCTCAAGTTTAACTGTTCCATATTAGAAATGAATTGCAGTTCTCTCTCTTAAGGTTCTATACATCAAATTATTTCATTTTATCATAGACAGCAAGTTGTGCCCTCAGAAATATAAATCCTCATTTGTGCAGTGCTGAGGGGAAAGTGGTAACAATGGTAGTGTGGGTAGCAGGATAAGCATGCAATCTATTTTTAAGGTGTGTTTCTCTTAATAGTATTTATATATATGTGTGTGTTTTATTTGTGTTCTGTGCAATTGTCAGCTGTATCACTGCTGAATTGAAACTCTTGATAACAGATGGGCAATTAATGGTGTAAATTGGTGTGATTTGCCTGTTATGCTATGCACCTTTCTTTCTGGATTATTTCCTTAATTGTAAGCACTACTATTATTGAAATGAAATACATGCAAAGTGTCTTAAAGTACAGTTTTGTACCTACCATAAATGTAGATGTTCGAGTATACACCCTGCTGCAGTCATCACACTTGGGTTATCCTGTCATCACGCGGTCCCGCAGTCGGCCGGAATTCCAAAGTCTTGGTCCGGTGTCGGTTGCTGTCGCTTCTTCCCTGACGTCAGTGCGCCAGGGGTATATATAATGCATCCGACGCCATTTTCTTCAGTTTTTCTTGCCCCAGATGTCAGGTGCCCCCAAAAAGGTGGTCAGTAATTAGTACCAAATTAAGTAAATTTTGCGCAAACACAAAATCCCTCCAGCTATAAGCAAATACATCAGGAAGGTATTGTAGAGATTTAGCCAGTTAGATCAAAGGGGATGGAGGGAGGGTAACCTGGACTGCAGCAGGGTGTACACTCGAACATCTACATTTATGGTAGGTACAAAACTGTACTATGTTCATCGTGTTACCCTGCTGCAGTCATTACACATGTGTAGAATCCCAAAGCTAAGGATGAGTGGAGGAGTCATAGAGGGTTAGAGGAGGCTAGAAGGCCCTGCAGAACTGCAGTGGCGAAGCCAGCCCTAGTCTTAGAGTAAAGTGGTAAGTGATAGTGTTTGGTAAAGGTGTGTACTGAACTCCAAGTTGCAGCTTCCAAAATCTCCTTGGTTGGAACCCCCCTGAGGAAGGCTGTAGATGTAGCTGTTGCCCTGGTAGAGTGGGGCCTAATGGTAGCAGGAACTGGTTTTCCATGATGGGTATAGCAAAAACGAATGCAATGTCCTATCCATTTGGAAATGGTTTGTTTTGATATAGCCTTCCCTTGTGAAGCTGTAGCATAGGATACAAAGAGCTGGTCAGATTTTCTGAAAGCCTTAGTTTTATCCAAGTAGTAACGAAGTTGCCTGTGAATGTCCAAGGAATGCAGGAGTCTTTCTCCTTTGTTTTGTGGATTTGGGAAGAAGGTGGGTAAGTGGATGGTTTGATATAAAGCCACACTGGAAACCACCTTAGGCATGAAGGAAGGATTAGTTCGTAGAGAAACTCTGTCTTGATGGAAAATGAGGAAAGGTACCACTGTCATTAGTGCCTGCAGCTCTGAGACTCTTCTAGCTGAAGTTATTGCTAGCAGCAGGGCAGTCTTCCATGATAGGAACTGTAGATCTGCAGAGAAAGCTGGTTCAAAGGGAGGTAGCGTAAGTTTTTCCAGAACAAAACTGAGGTCCCATGTTGGTGTAGGTGCTCTCCTGGGGGGGGGGGGGCTAATGTTTTTTGCCCCTCTGAGGAACTGCCTTAGAAGTGGATGTGAAAATAAGGGTGGCTCCGTGTCATAGTGGGCTGAAATAGCTGATGCATGGATTTTAATGGAAGAAAAAGAAAGTCCTTTGTGCAACATCACAGTTAAATACTGTAGAATGAGAGGCATGTGAGGCTGAATTGTGTTTTGGCCTTTAGCTTGGTTCCAGGCACAAAACCTTTTCCATTTGTCTGAATAGGCCTTCCTGGTGCTGGGCCTCCTAGTTTCCAGAATAACATCCATAACTGCTTGGGAAAGAGGAGCTGGCTGGATGCTTAGGTGATTTGCCATGCAGCCAGATTTAAGGTTTTGAGCTGGCTTGTGAAGAATCTGATTGTTCTGCTGTGTGAGAAAATGGGTAATTTGTGGTAAAATCCAAGGTGGGCCCTGGGCCATATTCCTCAATAGTGGGTACCAGTGCTGGCATGGCCAGTCTGGGGCTATGAGTATCAGTCGTGGTCTCTCCTTTCTGACTTTCAGAAGCACCTTTGTGCGGAGAGGCAATGGAGGGAAGGCATATACTGTCAGGTTTTTCCAACTGAATGAGTGTGCGTCCACTTTCCAAGCTTAATGGTGAAGTGTCCTTGTACAAAACTTTGTTAGCTGATAGTTTTGAGGACTGGCAAACAGGTCTATGTCTGGAAGGCCCCATTTTTGAGTTATCATTGCAAATACTTGTGGATCCAGTTTCCACTCGTGGGGATCCATGATGTTTCTGCTGAGGTCGTCTGCCAATGTGTTCTTCTTTCCTGGCAAGAATTGAGCTTGTAACTGAACTTGGTAAGCCAGAGCTGTGTTCCACAAGGTCATTGCTTGCCTGCATAGAGGGTAGGAGTGTGTACCCCCTTGTTTGTTTATGTACCACATTACTGTGGTGTTGTCCGTCCTTATTGTAAGTTGTCCTGGATGTAATAGATTCTTGAAGGCTGTCAGAGCATTCTGTACAGCTAGCATCTCTTTTTGATTGATGTGTAGATTCCTTTGATCTGCAGTCCATATGCCTTGAACGCACTGTCCTGCCATGTGTGCCCCCCAGGTGTAGTCCGATGCATCTGTTGTCATAGTTTGCCTGGCTGGGGCAAGGTGAAAGGCTGACCCTTGTTGAGGTGACATGCCTGTGACCACCATAGAAACTCCTGTTGTAGGCAGGGAATGAGAGATATCATTGTGTCCAAGCTGTGGCTGTGTTGAGACCATACGCTTTTTAGGTACCACTGTAATTTCCTCATATGCAGCTTTGCAAATGGTATTAGTAGTATGCAAGATGCCATGAAGCCCAAGGCCTGCAGAATTTTTCTTGCAGGTAGTTGGGTCTTTGTTGCCATTGTTTTGAAATATTGAGTCAGTTGTAGTTGTTTGTCTGGCGTCAGATAAGCCTTCTGGGCCGTTGTATTCAAGCTGGCACCCAGGAATGTCATATTTTGTGAGGGTACTAGTTTTGATTTCTTTTCGTTTACTGTGTACCCCAGGCAACTTAGAAGATGTTTTACAAAAGCCAGATGTGTAAGAGGATGTCCTTGCTTTCTGCTTGGATGAGGCAGTCATCCAGGTATGGGTATATTTGAATTCCTCTTTGTCTGCAGTATACAATTACTGGTGCCAGGCATTTTGTGAAGACCCTGGGTGCAGTAGATAAGCCAAAGGGCAGTGCAGAGAATTGGTAATGGGTTGAACCTGCAATGAAACGGAGGTATCCTCTGCAACTTTGTCTGATAGGGACATGCAGGTATGCCTCCTTGAGGTCCAACGTTACTAGCCATGCTTCTTTGCTCAACATGGGAAGAAGCTGCTGTAGTGTTAGCATCTTGAATTTGGGTACTTGTAAGAAGGTGTTTAAAATTGAAAGGTCCAGAATTGGTCCCCAGGCATTGTCCTTTCTGGGAACTAGAAAGAGTCTTGAGTAAAATCCGTGGCCTTGCTCTCGAGTAGGTACCAGTTGAATGTCTCTCATGTCCATGAGAGCTGTAATTTGTTTTTGTGCCTCTGCCCATTGATTTTGTGGCAGGTTTGGCATTCCTCTTTTCATTGGCAAGGTGTGAAAATGGAATCTGTATCCTCGTGAAATTATGTCTAGGACCCATTTGTCCTTTGTGGCAATGTGCCAGTTGTCTGAAAAAAGTGCGAGTTTTCTTCCCAAGGGGGCTGCCAAGAGAGTGTTGCTTGGCCAGATGAGGTGCAAGTCATTGAGTTTGCCTTCTGGTAGATTGGGACCTGTCTTCTCCTCCCTTCTGTGTTGTAGTGCCCCATTGTCGAGGTTTGTACTGGGCTTGTGGTTGTCCTCTGCCTATTGGACGTCTGTATTTACCCCTCTGTGGTCTGTCAGTAGCTGGAAAGGACCAACTTTTTGTTGGCCAATTTCTGCTGAAGCGAGGAGGCTGTACCTGTAGGAAATCTTTGACTGTCTGCATAGATTTTGCCTTATCCTCCATTTTCTTTACGACTTCCTCTGCTTTAACTCCAAAAAGAACATCCTGCTGTAAGGGAGCATCTAGAAGTTTTGCTTTAACATGATCAGGCAGAGTTTGTTCCTTTAACCAAGCATGCCTACGTATAGCAGACCCAGTGACAGCTGCTCTGCAGGAAGCCTCCAAAGAATCAAACCCACATTGTGAAGTATGTTTGCCCACCTGTTCAGTTGCATGCAACAGATCCTGCATTTCTTTCAATTCAGACTGTTGAGGGAGTGTGCTCATTCTTTGTTTTAACTGAGAGATAAGAAATTGCTGATATTTTAGCATGTGAAATTGGCAATTTAGTGCCCTCATAGCTAGAGTGGCTGAGGTGTAAACCTTTTTCCCCCACCTGTCTAGTGCTCTGGAGTCCCTTTCAGAGGGTACAGGATTTTTTGCCATAGAAGCCTTAGCCCCTTTGGGACCCTGGGAGATAGTCTCTGGATCAGCAACAGGGCTTTTATAAAGAAATTTGTGGGAATCAGGCACTCTATAGTATCTGTCAGGTTTGGCTGGAGCAGGAGGCAGAGAGTCTGGGTTCAAACTGGATTCTAAGTAAGCATCATCCACAATGTCTAAAACTGGGGGGATGGCAAGTGGTCTGTGCTGGGGGAGTAAAAGAAACTCTCTGTGCCTTTTCTTTGAGTCAGAGTAGTCCTGAACTTTCCAGTGAAAATGTTCCCTCATAGTGTGTAAAGTTTCCCCAAAGGAGTAGTCTTCAGGAGGAGAAGCTGAGGGAATGGAAGGAGTAATCTTGGTCCTCTGAGGAGCCTTGAGAAAATGGACACTTGTTCAGAGGATGCATAATCTTCCTCTTGTCTAGGCCTTTTGTCAGGAGGGGGTTGGGAACCCCTGATTAAAGAGATCAAATCTTCAGCCATTTTGAGCATCTGTTTCTTAGGCATGGGGCCTTGAACAGGGGACTGAAGTGCAGTCTTTTTAGGTTTAATAGGAATCTTCGTCTTAGGATACATTTTGATGGTGAGCGTCGTCGCTCTGAAGACGCCTTCAGAAACCGAAGGTGTTTCTGTAGCACCGACATCTTTTTCAGCAGTGTCGTCAGTAGGGGCTGAACAAAATGGCTGCATCAGCCTGGTACTTTCCGCCAAAAGTTCTGAAGCGGTCTCGGGTTCCAGATCTGCAGTAGTCAGGGGCTGCGTCGGAGCCTCACTGAAGACCGGTGAACCGGAGACCGGACCAGGCGAAGCATCGGAGTCTGGGTTGGGTCTAGGCTGCCTGTCCTTATCCTTGCATTTTTTGTGCACACCGGTAGTCGGTTGCTCCGACAGCATAGTGTAGTTAAATTTTCTACCGAAGTAGTGTCGTGCGAAATCAAAGCGTCTTTTAATAGTATGCTTATTAAACCTAGCACAAAAACGACAACTACTGACGTTGTGGTCTGGGCCTAGGCAAGGTATGCAGTAAGAATGAAAATCCTTATGAGGTATTTGCTTCCCACAAGAAATACAATTGTTAACTTTTTCTGACATCGGTCTGAGGCAAGAAAAGTTTCCCCAATGGGTTACTTAGCTTTATTGAAGACTTCGGTCTGAAATTCAAGTTCGAAAATCTCAGGAGTCGGCCGACCGGCACTTAGGAACTGCTTCTGCTTCGGGTACTGCGCAGCAAGAAAGACTGAAGAAAATGGCGTTGGATGCATTATATATACCCCTGGTGCACTGACGTCAGGGAAGAAGTGACAGCAACCAATGCCGGACCAAGACTTTGGAATTCCGTCCGACTGCGGGACCGCCTGACGACAGGATAACCCAAGTGTGATGACTGCAGCAGGGTAACACGATGAACATCACTGAGTTACACTTTGCACACATATTCTGCATTTTTTTGTATTAATTCAGCGCATTTGAAGTCAAATATTGACATCACTGCATTGAAGTCAGATGTTATATTTCATATTGTAAGTACTTGAAATGTCTATTCTGAATCACAGTAGATCAAGGTCAAATGTCTCAAACATGTCTCCTAAAGATAGGGTAGACGAAGGTGCATATGATTTCGAGGAGGGGCTGTCATGTGAGCTGGATAGTGACATGCTGCAATGATGTGACCTACCTGATGCAGGTTATCCTACAGACACTGATCTTACAGTGCTGCAAGACTGAGACCTCAAATAAGAGGTCCTGCTATATGTAGATGAATGCTGGTGTGGCCTGCATGAATTCTGTTGTGTTTAGCCCCTCCCCCCTATTATTTCCACTACCTTCTTGAGAAGCACTTGTAGTGATATCCTTCATGTGTCTGGACAGTACATCATCCTCTTGCCCTTCCAACACTGACTCTTATTTGAGTCTGGTAAGTCTTTACTAGTGTACAAATGGAGGTGATCATGGATTCTTGATGTGCCACCATACAGTAAATTCTCAGTTAACCGCCACCCATGGGGATTGCTAGATGATGGATAACTATAGTTTCTGGTTGCTTGAGAGTTACTATTAAAAATAGGTGTGACTCATACTGTACCCTATACTATTTGTTTGGTTTGACTTATTCTCAGGGTGGGGAGAGAGTTACCTATCTTTCTTTTTTAAAACTCTAAAACTCTAAAAACATAACATGTGTTTCTGCAGGGGGAAAACAGAAAGTGCAACACATGAAAAATTGTATTGTATTTCTTCGATACTTTTTTGCCACTTGCTTGAGAGTGCCAGTTGCTTGAATTCTGGTTAACTGAAAGTTTACTGTACTATAGATCAATGTGATTATAGCATGATCCCCAATCTCCATATAGTGTTCACAGTCATCTTATACACCATGGAGGACTCTAACCATTTCAAGCTGACTCTCTGTGGCAGTGCACTGAGCATTAACAATGTCATGGCACATTTGCTGCTGAGCTGCAATGTTTCACATGTTTCCTGGGGTAGCTGTAACATACACCTGCACCTGACACTCTTTTGTAAAAATGTCATTGTGGTCACTGAGAGCTCTGAAGTTCTGTCATCATCCAGAAGGTGTTCACGTGAATCTGTAGACATTGGTGTAGAGGTAAGTGGGGTTTCTCTTTCTACAAGCCATTGTGTAATGTCACCATCTACTTGACTTAGTGATCCAGTGTCACTTCCAGCAGAGTTACCAATATGCTGTGGGGTGTGAGAGCCTGACATTAAACTTGGTGATTGTGTGCCATTTTCCTCAGGCTGTCTCAAAAATGTAACTATACTATCATCCTCACTCACCACAGTGTCATTGTCATCTGTTTCGCAGTCATCCCCTGAATACAGAAGAGGCATTCCTCATCAGGTGCTCAAGGAATAAGTGTTTAAGCCCCCCACCCCCAAGTAGTGCTACAGGCTATTGTATTCTGCCTTGTATTTACTCTGGCATATCCTACACTATCATTGGCCCTCTCTATGTACAATGTTAATGTGTGGTTTCTTCCACCAACAGCATTTATATGCACAATCACTTGCTTCCAGACCTTTGCTCTCTTGGCCTGTTTGGGTCCTCCTTTTCTGAAAAAGCAGCTACCATATGTCCTAAGGCTCCCATGAGGTTGTGATTATCCTCATGGTTAAAATTATTTTTCTCTGTCTGTATCCCTGCTGCTGTATCATTCATTTACCTAAAACAGAATTCCAAAGTCATATAGTGAAGCTTGATCCACTCATCAGGCCAACAGCACCGTAATGAGTGCGTGTCTGCTTTCATCACAAATAAGTCAAAGATCTGAGTACAATCACATTTATGGTGACACAACTACCACATTCATATACACACAGAGCATGTCCAACTTCATTCAGTTAAAACTTGTGTTGTATTAACCTGTACAGCATCATCCATAAATGGATAATAGTATTCCAAGCACTTATCATTACACTGCCACCTTATGTCACTGCTAACAGATTAGTATCCTTCCCCGACCATTTTTCTGTATTTATGCTGCCATTTTTCATTCATGAATGACAATCACAAATCCCACCAGCTTGTATCCTGACAACAAAATACATTAGTGAAATACAAAACATCAGACTTCAATCACTTCTAATTATATGCTTACATTCTGTGTAGCATAGCCTATACATGCAAAAACAGTATTGCAAACATTTATCTTTTAATTTGTCATCAGTATTACTTCCCCATATATTGCCAGTGCTACTGTCATGAATTCCCATTCATAAATAGCACTCATCAATATCAACATAAATCAACTGCATCAGATCATCAGATCAATAAAACATACAATTCTTGTAGTAATAAATCGTCTATAAAATCAATAAGAACTGCTATTTTTACCTTATTTGATAAATTTCATACTTTTATAAAAATACTTGCCACCTATCCCAAGTGATTGCAAGTAAATATGGTGGTATTAGATTTATTCATGTAAATTCAGGCTCATTTATGGATTTTATATGCAAATTAGGCTGAGTTATGCTTAGCTCTATGAAGTGCAGTAATACCTGAGTATGTCAACATATTCTCATAGGGAGACCTCAAGTAGCTGTGGATGAACTGTGCTAAAGTAGCACTGACCCAAGATGGCCTCAGGAATGGGCAAACAAGCCTAATATATCTCAATTATCCCTATGCAAAGAAAAATGAAAAAGAAATCAGCAGCAGTTAAGTTTGTATAATCATATCTAATCCATGGGCATACTGCATACTGTGACACACCTCATCCTCAAAACAGTCAGTAGTTTATATTATAAAATAATGACAGCAACAGAAAGAAGTGTTTGTAGACTGAGGCTAAAAAAGTCACTAAGGCATGCTTAAAGTACTGATTAATTCATGATTTTCAAGTTTATTGTTCAAATAAAGATAACAACAGTACAGCACAGAAGCAGAAACCCTCATAAGCAACTTAAAAAGTCACAATTTCATAACTGATTTTTATTTACCATAGCAAGGAAATGTAAAACTATTCCTTAAAACTATCTATGTGACAAAGCAGACTGGTAAAACCAAATATGCCAGTAATAGCACTTCCACGTCTAAGGCCCCTACATGGTAGGTGGTTTGGTTCTGATGATGTCACACCACAGAGAGTGTGGTTCCTAACCTGTGAACCACATCCCTTACTTACATTCTTCATTCTGGTAATGGCCTTGAAAGATGGCAGCACCTGCGAAGGCATGAGGTTCAACTCCAAGGTGGTCTGACATGGAAACAAAAATCATGAGCTACCACTTAAGGGAGTCATTCCTGGAGAAAACTGAGATGTTAGTACCTGGCACAGAACTGAAAAAAATAACATCTGGCAAGAGTTGGGCGAGCACCTGTCATTCCTAACAGGGCTAATCCAATCTGGGACCTATTTCTGCCACAGATATGATGACCTACAGAGGAATAGGCCCAACCATCTGGTTGAGTAGGTAGACCAGGTGACAGTGAAAATGCTAGATTTCTATAGTAAGTATCTTTTACATTTTTTTTTTTAAATCTTATCAAAATAGATTAAAAAACATACTAGATAAATCCTCCATACATGTAGATATATGCAAGAATAAATATGTGCACATGCATGTGTATATACAAATACGCATCTATATTTCAGCCAAAGGTACGACTTCCAAAAAACATATCTATAATTAGAAATGCTTCTGGATATAAATGTTTATGTGTATATATGCTTTTGTGTATAAATACCAATGTCTATGCTTAAGTAATATATAAACATATTTATAGAAGTGATGCAGTGCAGAAATATACATGTGCATATAAATGTGTGTATATGGATATGCGTATGTGTGTGTATATGTGTATATATATATATATATATATATATATATATATATATATATATACATATATATATATATATATATATATATATATACACATATATATATATATATATATTTATATACAGATAGATTTATATATATATATATATATATATATATATATATATATATATATATATATTACACATATGTATATAAACAGAAAAGACATTCTGCATCTCCACTTAATTTCATATACTGTAGGTATTAGCTTAGTAATTAGTTGAAATACAGTCATGTAAGTTATTAATTTCTTCCAAAAATTATTGCACATACAAGATTGTTGAGCTCATAAATTAGCAAGTGAATGACCAGCTCAGATTATACTGAGAAATGCATTGTTTGTTTATTTACATATGCATATCTAGTTAACCCCCTTATATGCTCACATTTATTAAACAGCAAATTATCAATGCACAGATTGCCATGAAATATTTGTAGTGCATATATCTATAACAGTAAACATGTTTTGTTTGCTGCAAGTTGAACTGGAAGGATGTCATGACTTCCTTTCAATTATTACATTTTAATGTGTATATAGCTTGTCTCTTTGAGGGTAAGGTAAAGGTGTATAGCTTAGAAAAAAATTACATACCATTACTCAAAACTGCAATTAAAGTGTACAAGTCATGGTAAAAAGTAGAAACTTCAAGGGGAAATATATATTTCAAAAGTTGCAGAAATTACCCATCCTCCAAAGAGACAAGCTGTACATAGACAAAAAACATAACAATTTCAAGGATGTCATTCTGTCCTTCCAGTTCAACTTGCAATTAAGAAGAAATATTTATAAGCATCAATGTATTAGGTACAATGGACTTATGAAAATCTGTACCTTCCTGCTTTCTTCCTTAAAAAACTGAAAGCATACAGCAAGATTCCGTAGGAATGTCTACAGAAATAAGCAAACATATTAAGCAAGTACATGAATAAGTTTAGTGCCTTGCAGATTAATAAATATAATCATGTAAGAAAAATTTAAACACACATCTATGATAGTTAAGCAACCATCCTCTGTGTCTTCTCTATGCAGAAGAAGAAGAAGACGTCATACATAATAAAGCTCGTGAGGAAAGAAAACTGGAGAGGTTGAGTGAGGGTGCTCATGAGTATGCAAAGAAAAAAAAAGTATTCTCATCCCAAAAAATGTTAAGTAATAAATGATGCATTTTCTATGTTTTTACTTATTTCATTGGGTGTAAATGCAAAAGTAATTCATACACAAAGATAGTAAAAGAAGTAAAATGCTTTCTGTACACAAGTGCAGCACAATCCATATCAGACAGAAACTTGAATTGTATTACCATTTCTTATGTTACACCGGCTTGTTTCATTAGTATCAGTAAACTGTAAATGTAAAAATTGCTACCACTTTATGGCTATACACTGATTAAATATTCTTCCCTTCCTGAAAAGTGCCTCCTGTGATTATAAATTAGAGGGTTGTGTGGTATGGCGGTAGTGTGGCCAACAAACATAGATTTTACATCCCTGTCAGTGGCTCTACCTTTCACACGCATATGCCATTAAAACCTTAATAGGAATCTGAAGTTTGTAAATACTCTTCTCTTACTGTCAGCTTCCCTCTGACTGAGTGAAACTACTTCTGCTTTTACCTTCTGCTTAATCTTCTTTGCTGCCATTTCAATGAATTGTCTGTGCCTAACATATATTTCTTCTCTGTCATTGCAGTGACTATCAGACATCTTTTCTTTTGTCATCTCAACACTAGAAGAAAAACTCTAATAGAAAGGAATGCCTAAACCCAGCCATTACTATTAAATAAGAGACTTAGTGATCAAGAAACTACAATACTTAGAAATAAATAGGGTAGGTGGAATTTTCAAATTTCAGTCAACTTTGCTACTTATCACAGCTAGAACAAGCTCCCATACCTTCAATTAGTTAACTATTCTTTGCAGTATAAGGTCTGTGCTCCATAAACAATTGCAGTAGCATCTTACGCATTCTGCAGTGGGGCATAAACCTACCTTCGTGAGCTGCACTCATTGATTATTTTTTGCAGTGCCTGGATTCCCACATTGGAATATCCAGCTCCATTTGTCCTTGCTATGCTTGGGCTCACTCCACTTCCCCTGCTTACCCCTAATCTCATCCACCCCACCCTTAAATACATTTATACTCTCTCTTCTCCTCCCCCCTCACATTACCTCTAACCAATGATTGTTTCCACTACTTCCAGCTAATCAAAATACACCCTCTACCCCATCTCCTAGCCACTCCTTCACTATTCCTCAGTCTAGTGTATCCACCTATATAAACTACACCTGCCTTATATAATATCTCTACTAACACTTTCTACAGCTTTAGCTATCCCCAGTAACATTTAAGTACACCCCTCAATATTCCTGCCTGTACTCCTCTATCTCCCCTAATGCACAATGCCTCATGCAGGATTACTACTACTTTAATTTCTAATAATACTTGCCAAAGTAACTTCCTTGCAATATCCAACCCATAATACAAATCCTCCCCCTTTACTCTTCAAGAACCTCTAACCAGCACTCATACAATCACTTTCACGTAACACCTACCCTTTCCAATTTTACTCACATTCACCTTTCCAAACATAAACTTCACCTCTCACTCAATAACTCTCACTTCAGCCTTACCCTCCAATCAAAAATGAAACAAAAGTCCCACCATAGAAAACAACTTCACCTGCTGAAGCTATCCCTCTCAGGTGATATTCATCACAATCCAGGGCCACAGCTCCTATTAATTTACATTCCATCATTAGTAAATCATGCAAAAACATTACAGGACTGCTCATAGCCACTGTAAACCTCAGCAGTATCAGCAATAAACTTCTGAGGTATACATTTGGATTGCACATCACTTACCAGGCATTATCATAGCCACAGAAATGTGGCTAAAAGTGAAATTAAGGATGAAGAGGAAGTTCCACTAGGCTACAAAATACTTAGACTTCATAGAAGAAATAGAAAAGCAGAAAGTGTAGCTATTATAAACAAACAGACTGTAAACCTCTCTGTCCACCCAATTACCTCCCCTTCTGCTGACCATGCAGAAATACTCATGCCTTCACATAAACTAAACAAACAAACAAGCAAGCACAAAAATCTAACTATTATAGGAGTCTATATACCTCCAGGAAATAATAACAACTTAAATACTGACTGGTTAAAAATAAAGAACATCATCATCATCAGCCCCCTTTTTCCCATTTTTCTATATGGGGTCAGGGTATTGTGTTAATTGTTGTCAACTCTCTTGATTCAGTGCCACACTCCTGCCTTCAACACTCATGCCTGACTGTCGCAGATCTTCTTTCACACAATGCATCCACCTCTTTGCTGGACATCCTCACTTTCTTTTACCTTCTTCCTGTCTGTCCTAAATCTTCCTCACCAGATTGTCTTTTGCTTTTCTACACCTGTGCCCAAACCATCGTAATCTGTTCTCTTTGATCTTTTCTGCAACTGGAGTACGTTGGCTTCTGCTCTTATGTCCTCATTTCTTCGCCTGTCCCGCAGTGTGCATCCTACCACCTTTCTCAGGCACTTCATTTCCATCACCTCTAACTTCTTCAACTGTTCTGCCTTTACTGCCCAGGTTTCTGTACCATACAGCAGTACTGGTCACACCACTGTCTTGTACACCTTACTTTTCAGCTTCTTTGGCATTCTTCTGTCATAGACTACACCTGATACTCTATGCCAGTTGGCTGCAGCCCCCCTGATTCTAGCTTTGACCTCTTCATTCAGACTACCTTTCTCCTCAGCTACTCCTCCCAGTTACTTGAAACTGTTTACCTGTTCCACTGTCTTCCCTTCTATCTCTTTTCTTAGCTTCTTCTGATTTCCCCCAATTTGCTGCCATTACCACCATCTTATCTGTGCTTAGTTTCATCCCACGTGCCTTCATATTTGCATTCAATTCTCCCATGTTGGGCTGATGTTCTAGCTCAGAGTCTGCCTGTACTGCCACATCGTCTGCATACAGCAGCTTTGTTGAATCATCCCCTCCAACCTGTTTGCTAATGAACCCTCATGTACACCCACACCCACTAGGAACTCCTCTGTGAGGCCGAACACTGTCCATACTTGACTCATTGGGTCCTAGTACATAGCCTGCATTCATTCTACCAATGTTTCTGGGACTTCAAACCACCACAGTACTGCCCAGATCAGCTTTCTTGGGACCTTGTCATATGCTTTCTCCAAGTCTAGGAATGCTCAGTTGGACTCTCTTCTCATCTCTAGCTTCTTCTCAAGTAGCTGTCTCAGTGCAAACATCAGGTCAGTTGTGCTGCATCCTGATCTGAATCCAAACTGCTCATCTCCCATCTTACTTTCTACTACTCTGCGTATGCATTTATCAATCACCCTCTCCAGAACTTTCATGCAATGTGATAGGAGTTTGGTGCCTCTGTACTGCCCACAGTTGTGGATGTCCCCTTTGTTCTTGTACACTGGCAAGAGTATGTTTATTCTCCAGTCATCTGGCATACGCCTTTCTCTCCACACTGGTATTAGTGCCCTCAGGAGCCATTTCTCCCCTATCTCACCCAGCATCTTTATCATATCTGCTGTGACCTCATCTGAGCCTGCTGCTTTCCCTGACTTCATCTTTCTTAGCGCTGTTCTTACTTCTTCTAGGGTGGGCTCCTCTTCTTCTCTCATCGTAGGCTGTTTCTGGGGCAGTACAGCTTCTGTGGGGTTTTATTAAAGAACAGCACTTCCAATAATAATATCAATCTTTATGGTTTCAGTCAACTTGTATGCATCCCGACTAGATACAACAAAAACAGTAAAATAGAAAGCATCCTGAACTGGATCTTAACTAAATGACTAAGTTAAGTAACCACCTACCCACTTTTGCTATAAGAAGTCATACATGCCCCCAAAATATCATCGCTGCAACCTCTTACATAACCTAGCTAAGTTTAATATTGATACTTTCAATCACCACCCTGAATCCATCAACTGGACAAATTTAAAAACCCTATAACTCATTGAAGCCATAACCCTATTTAATTCTACATTTAGGTTCATAGGTTCATAGTTTCATACCAGGCTATCTGCCCTAGGGCATTTATAAGCCTAGCCAGAGTATGTTTGGCTTTCGCCACCCATTTTAAATTAATTTTGCTATGCCCTTTTTCGAGGTTAGTATACTGTGCCTCTGTCTAACAGTGACACAGAAGTGATACCCGGGGTAAACCTACAATCTCCCATCCACTCATCAAGATTCCTCTTGAAAAGAGTCAATGAGGGACTCTGCCTAACCTGGACTGGGATTTTATTCCAGAGTGAAGGGAGCCTCTGGGTTATGAATCTGTCCCTCCAGCATGTCCTATTTATTTCAGTGCTGAGGTTCAAGTCTCTCGAGCGTGTAGCTCGATGGGATTTGGATTTTTGAGGTGCAGCATGTCCCTTAATTCCGGGTTGGACATGGCCTTATTCAGGCACAGGTCACCTCTGAGCAGGCGGTATGCCACTGAGTAGAGCTGGAGTTTCTTTAACCGGGCAGCATATGGCATCTGTTTGAGCCCTTTGATCCTCTTGGTGAGGTACTTTTGGGGTCTTTCCAGTTGCTGCAGGTGTTTGGTAAGGTACATCCCAAAAGGGGCATTGTACTCAATTATGGGCCTGATGAGGGATGAGTAAAGAGGCACGATGACCTCCCTAATCTAGATGTGAATCCCTTCATGATTAGGTGGGTTATATAAAATGTTTTTCTAACCACTTTGGCCACGTGGTTGTCAAATGAGAGATTGCTATCAACTTGGGTCCCCAGGTCCCTAATTACTACTTCTGTACTTAATGGATTACCACCTATGTGGTAATTTGTGGGCACTTTGTTTTGCCAAAGGGATGACTATACACTTTTGGCGTTTAGCTTGAGGCCATGGCTCTGGCACCAGTTGTCTGTTTCTATGAGGCCCTTTTGGAGGATGCTTGTGTTGGCTGGAGAGTCGATTATGGCGCCCAGTTTGCAGTCATCTGCGAACTTGGTCAGCCACAGTCCTTCCATGTTGGCCTGTACCTCTGAGAAATATATACCAAACAAGAGAGGTCCCAGGACTGAGCCTTGTGGGACGCCACTTGTAACTGGTTTGGAGTCTGACATGGCTCCAGCAATTCTAACCATGTGGGTTCTGTCCTTGAGCCAGTTTGCAACCCATCTAGTGACATAGGGGTTTATATTTAAGCTGGTGAGCTTATCTATAATGCCCGAGTGGGGTATTGTATCGAAGGCTTTTGCGAGGTCCAGATAGGCTGTGTGGACCACCTTCCCTTCGTCAATGGCCTTGGTGACTGTTTCAAAGAAGTCAACCAGGTTTAAGAGGCAGGATCTGCCCTTAATAAAGCCAAACTGGGTAGGATCCAGTGTCTGTAGGTCCCCAATATCTTTATTTATAAGGTCCATGATGATCCTTTCCATAGCTTTGCAGACCAAGCTAGTCAGGCTTATGGGGCGATAGTTTCCAGGGTCCGTTGAGGCACCACCTTTGTGGAGAGGGACCACTGTTGCTGTACGCCACTCTTTGGGTACATATCCTGTAGTAAGGCTGAGATTGAACAGTAGTTTTATGTTTGGGTTTAGCTCTTCTTGGAGTTCATGTAGGACGCAGCCTGGGACACCGTCTGGTCCCATTGATGCTGTGTTTTTTGCTTTGGAGAGGGCGGCTCCCACCTGAGCATCTGAGATGTTGGGCGGGCAGCACTCTGCTGGGATAGATATTTGCCCTTTTGGTGGGGGGGGGGGAGAAGTTTGCGCTGAACCTGTCAGCTAGGATGTTGGCAATGTCTGTGGGATCAGTGTATTTTTTGTCATTTTGGACTAATTCTGAGCATATCTGGGAATTCCCACCCAGGTTCCTAACATAACTAAAGAAAGCCTTGCGATTATCCTTAGTGTCCTGTGCAATTTTTCTCTCGAAGCTGGCCTTTGACGATTTTATGAGTGCCCTTAGTTTTTTGCTAATACTGATCAGAGATGCCTTCCCTTTTTGGGATTTTGCTCCATCATGTAGTAGCTTCCTCCTTCTATTGTATAGTTTGTTTATGGCTGGGGTCCACCAGACAGGTCGTCTGCCTTTGGAGGATTGGGTCTTGGTTTTATTTGGGATTGCATGATCCATGCAGTCCTGAAGGGACTCCCTCCCTACCTAACCAGCCAAATATACCTCAAACCAGTGCCAACCTCCAATTTCTTAATATACAAGACAAATTCACCCCAGTCAGAAACAAGAGTGAAATTTAACCCAGCTCCCTGGCTAACCAAGCAAACAAAATTACAAATGAAAGACAAGAGATAAGGAAAGGCATTGTTTTAAGCAAAACAAAACTTAACAAAATCTACAGAAATAATATGCATCTGAGAAATCAGGCCAAAAACAAAGTCAAATTTGATGAAAGTATATTTTACATCAACTTGCAAAGTACAAGTAAAACACACCCAAAACATGTCTGATCCTCTATAAACAAACTTAGCAACCCCAGCCAAACCAGTCAACTATCTCCCTCAGCAAGTAACCAGTCTGAAGGTATAGCCAAGCAATTCAGCTCTTATTTTAGTTAAACAGTAGCCTCCTTGTTAAATGGCTCAACTACTCCCTCCCTACCTAACCAGGGTTATCTCCACTGCCTCAGCCAAATATACCTCAAACCAGCGCCAACCTCCATCTTCAAAAAGTCTCTACAAGTTAAAGCTGACAACCCTTACCCAAAGCAACCTTACAGGGGAATATATTAATTTAGCTACAAATGTCCTAGCCTATCCAGTGTCTATTCTAATTAATCAAGCTATCAAGGAAAGTTATGTGCCAATGCGCTAGAAGAAATCTTATCTTCCACCACTTCATAAAGGTGGCAAATCAACTGAATTCACCAATGTAGGCCCATTGCTATCCTGTCCCCTTTATCAAAGATTCTTAAAAAGTGCATTCAAACTCAACTGCTCAACTCAGTACTTGACAATAATCTATTCTCTCATAGTCAGCAGGGCTTTTGACCTCATCATAGTAATACTTCTGCTCACTTTAATTTCACCACCATCATTCATCATCACAGAAAGCTGTATTCTTGGACCTGTCCAAGGTGTTTGACACTGTATCACACCCAAAACTCCTCAATGTACTCTCATGCCTTGGACTAGACCCACCCTTTATCATAGTTACCTGTCTGGTAGACAATAGGCAGTCAAATGTCTCTCTGATATCTCCTCCTTTCTTCCAACAACTGTGGACATTCCTCAAGGATACACACTAGGCCCATTACTATTCAAGATCTTCATAAATGGCCTTCACAAAGCTAGTAAACACTCTACCATAATACAATATGCTAGTGATGCCATTCTAATCTGTTCCACTAAGACTCTAGGCAAACTACAGCAACTGTCACAGCAATCCCTGTTTTCCATCAAGTTATGGCTAAACAGTTCACAACTCCTACTGAAGCCCCCAAACAAACAAATTACTGCTGTTCACACTCAGGCAATATAAAAATGAAATCCCTCTTTTCACTAACCTCTTCCAGTAACACCACAATAGAATTAGCTGATTACACCAAGCTACTAGGAATTGCTATAGATGAAAGCATGAAATCTGACCTCCAAGTAAAAGAATCCAAAAAAGAAGAACTTGGCAAAAGCTTGACATTCTCCATAAGATTAAGCCCTACTTAACTGACGTTAGAAGGAAGCAAATTGTATCTGCATACTTACTCCCAACCCTTCTGTATGGTGTTCACATCTTCATCAACTTTCAGTTCACTCAAGCTCTCCTAATAGAACAGACATACAACAAAATGTCTAAATTTCCAACTATTATTCACAACAAATCCCATCGCTGCCTAGCCCTAAAACATCTCTACTGGACAGAGCTCCTTCAATGCTTTGATTACTCCCATCTAATAATTGCATACCTTTTCATCTACAATCCTGAATAATGCCCAAACCTGCCCAAACTCTCCAACAATGCACACCAAATAGAGTCCTGTACTCAGGTGAGAAGAATACATTAAATGTCAGTAGTGTAGCTAGGGCAAGGCAAGAGGGGTAATTGCCCTGGGAGCAAGATATGGGGAGACACGATCAGCCAATCCTGATCTCTAATGCAATACTGGGTTTTAAAAGCCAGTATTACATTTGCAGTCAAACCTGAGCACTGTAGTGCCCTGCATGTGGTCTAAACTGTAACAACTGCTTGCTAGATTGTAGCAAGTAGTTTGCTACAGTTTAAAAGTAAAAAAAAAAAAATATATATATATATATATATATATATATATATATATATATATATATATGTATCTATATATATATATATATATTTTTTTTTTTTTAAACTGAATCCAGAGTGCTGTTATATATTTTTTTTTTTTTTTTTTTTTTTTTTTAAACTGAATCCAGAGTGCTGTAGTGCTCCATGCAGGCAGGGTATAAACTGTAGCAACTGTTTGCTACATTTGTAGTGAGCAGTTTGTCACAGTTTAAAAGAAGAAAAGAAGATTTTTTTTTAAGTAAAACATAAACTCCTAGCTCTCTGTGTGAGCAGGGTATAAAACGTAACTGTCTGCTGCATTTATAGCAAGCAGTTTGCTACAGTTAATAAGAATAATAAATTATTTTTTTAATAAAATGGGGGAAGGTTGAGGCACAGAAACAGTACTTGAAAGGCTATGCAAGAGGGTGGGGCATGTTGTGCACCTGGCCACCTAGTTGGTGTTCCAGTGGAAGGAACATCAGTTTTTTTTTTTTCCTTTTTTGTTTTGTTGTTCAGTGCTCTTCAATGGAAGAGCTGAGTATGGTGAGGAAGGGTATGTCATGGGGTCTGTGATAAGCTTAATATAGTAAAGTGTGTTTTTTTTTCTTTTCACTTGATGAACTGAGGGGGTGGGATGCTGATTCATGCTACCAGCATAGGGATCTTGTTGAGGCAACTCTGCATCTGCTGAATTTAACCATATCCAACAACTTAGCAGGTGATTGTCTCTTTTCCTGTCATTTCTCTAAAATGTGGAACTCCATACCTCAATCATTAAGACTAACCAATAAACTGAAAACCTTTAAACAGCAACTAAAGCAACATCTGATGAGATTTTGATTCTGCTATTGGTCGTCTCCTGATTAAACTAGTTAACCTATAAAAGGCAATATAAATCCATAACTGATTTACACATTTATATCACCTTATAAGCCCCATATTGCCCTTCTCATTCTCCTACCAACTAGATCCTAACTCTATTCTTCTTTCTATTCAGTCTTTACATTGCCTGCACTTTACTATCCTCTCTGTCTCTCTCTTCCCCAACTATTCTCCTAACTGTAATGTTGAACCAGGCCTATAACTCCTCTTAACTGTTGTACCCCATGAGTGCTTAAACTCAAGTCTTTAAACTAAATTATGGACTACCTCCATAAGAACTACATGCATCGGGATAAGTCACTACATCTGATGGATAATCATATGATAATGTTTTCAGTTCTTATTACTGGGTTTATACCTTTTATTATTTTTCTGACTGTACTGTTCAACTTGAAATGTCTGTTTATTCTTTGTTGTTTTACTCTGCTGAAGCTTTTCATCACAGACCCCTACTGAAAAAGGGTTCTGGCCAGGTATATCATCAAATTAAACACATAAAAAATAAATAAATAAATAAATAAAAAATTTCCAGTAGCATTTCCCAGACTTTTTCTGAGTAAAGATTTAATAAAAATAAGAAATCACTGTTAATAAGATTGCACTTATGCATTTTTAATTATGTATTACTTTGTTTTTCCTTTTTTATTCTTTCTCTCCCATTTCTGTTCATTTTTCTGTGGGTTCAAAATCCATAGAAACAGCAGAACCATGTTCTTCCCAGGTCAGGGAGCATTCACCCTATACCCATCTAGGGACATGTTCAAATGCTTCGGGTGGTGGCACCAGTCCTGTAGGTACCTTGGTTTGAGGCAGCCTGGCAAGCCTCACAGACGGTGAGTACTGGGACTTGTTTGAGGATGTGGTGGAGCAGGTAGTAGAAAGGTATCTTCAGCCAGTCCAGAATGCTTTTCAGTGGGTTTAAGACTTGCTGCCCTGGTTGGCATGGACCACTTAACCACCACAGGCCTTCATCCCCTCAACATTGGGGTCCTCCACTGCAACACCATGAGTCAGTGGAAGTGTTTGAGGTCCTGTGGATCAGGTGTCTTCCTGAGCCCAACTTCCCTTCAATTCCCTCATTCCCTAATCCTCACTCCTACACCCTCTAACCTACTTCCTACTCAAACTACACTCTTACATTAAAAAAATTGAAAAATAGGGGCTCTATCTGCCAACAAAAATATACTGCCCCTCTTCTCCTGCCTTCTCCAGCGCAACCTTCTTGATATGTTCCTTCTGTATTTCTATTTTTATGTCTCTGCTTTTTTAATCTTTTCTATCTTCTTCATTCTATTAAAAAACAAACAAACAAACAAACAGGGTGTCCACATAAGGATACCCTATATAAACCCCTTTATATTTTTTAAACATTAATAACATGTCTGTGCTCTGTGCCACTTCCCTTAAATACTTCAAACGTGCTTGTGCATAGCTGTGTTCATTCATAATACCTGAAATCTTTCATAATTATACAAGCATTTACATTTTTACATAGTACTTCCCATATGCTTAAGGATTAACTTCAGCAAGTTTACCCTTTTGAGGAAAGTGGGTATTTTTTTAAAAACAGCTTTCATATTTACTTATTCAGCTTGGATAAGCAGCGATTACTGAATTTGCATGAAGGCATAGCAGCCTGCATCATGAATAACTGCTACAAAAATGCAAACTGCAGGACTATGAATACCATACATAGTGCCATATGTTTATCACAGGCAACACCAATGTCATAGTAAGTCAAAGGTTCACACTCATTCTCAAAGATAATGAGTACTGTGATGACCCTCCCCAGGACCAGTAATCAAGGAGCATCAATCCTCACCACGGGCACCAGTGGGAAACGTACACTGGGAGGATGACAGGTACACACATAGTATTTCCAGATGCAGCTCTCTGCATCAAGTGCAATTTCCCTTAAGAGCATACAGAGACCACAGTCAGTCTGGTGCTGGTTTCTCTCTCTTTCGCCAGATCCCCAGCAAGACTCTCCACAGGCACAGCTATAGAGTTGAGATCTCAGCTGAGTGGCCAAGCCAAGACCTCCAGCACACTCTCTGTCCAACCAGTGCTTTGTGTTCCTGCCCAAGTAGCAGACACACACACACACTCTTTGAGGTTTGATTTACACACACACACACACACACACACACACACACACACACACACACACACACACACACACGCACACACACACACACACACACACACACACACACACACACACACACACACACACACACACACACACACACACACCTGGGAAAGGCTGTCACAGTTTTACTAGCTATGCCTCCTTCTGCCCAGACTATAAGGTAGTTTCTCCTGCCACCATTCACTCCTTATCAGCTACTTTAAGGCCCTTAACAAAGGGTGTCCAATCTTACTGTGTAATACTAATATTAATATAAATGGTAGTTTGACCAAGAGCAATGTTATTAGGAGTGGCCCACATAGTGTCACCAAATAAATACACAAGTACTCTCAAAACTTAAATATATCTACACAGATCAGCCACAATGAAAGGATTAACTATATTTAATAATAAATAATAAAAGAACAAGACAATCGTAAATATATATTCACAGTGACATCAGAGTTCAAAACCACAGGAAATATTTAAAACAACATTGCAGGACAGTCTCAAATAAAGAAAAACATCTAAACTAAGCTTCACTATATTCCAGACTTTATCTAAGAGAGGTATACTGTTCCCTATAAACTTACTTCATTAGAGCAAGGCATATGTGATGAATGGATCTTTTAGTTGTTGTCAGGTCCAAGACAGAATGCAGAATGCTCTGTCTCACTAAGAGACTTCTCAAATTAATATCTACAATATTACTTCTGGGTTAGCTTGCGGAATGACATAATTTCTTGTCATCTGACTCCTAGTTCACAGGTGAAACCCCCATTGCTGAAGCTGGCAGCATTTAGCATCTACCTGTAAAAATATACAGACAAAGGCTTCTGCTCAGATCTTTGGTAGATGCTGGAAGTCATAAAACAATTACATCCCTCCACATTTCAGGACTAGTATTTAGTTCACTAAAGACAATACAGAAAGCTCCCTAGTAGTAACATTGTGTCTCTTGCTGCATTGAAAACTGAAATATACCATCTTTTATGGCCTAGCCATAAAGTAATTTAATTTCAGTTATTTTTGTGAAGTTTGCTGGACTGAAGTTAGCCCTCCTCTGTTAACATATACATTTAAACAGTTACAATAGTGCATGTAAATTTCTGTTTTCTTCCAGTAGGGCATACTGTGGATGCATTTCAAACACAAACACTTTATAGAATACCTTTTCAATACACATCTGTGCAAACTAGATTGTTATACACATGATATACAGTTGTATACAGTTGTAACACAAGTATCTTATATAAATCATGTTGATATTCACAAATTACATATAATTATTTACAAAATTCCAGCTAGCTCTGCTGGCAGTGTCTCCTTTCATCACATTTTCCCCCACCTTCGAAGAATCAAGCTAGTTTTTCAAGTGACCCTTGAGAAAAGTTGCTTGAGAGGGATGAGCCTATCTGGGAATACATTACCCCATTCCCTGTCTTGAGATTCCATTTGCTTTGCTATTGCTAACCCCTGTACAGTGCTGCACTGTCATATCATATGACTGCAACCCTAGGCTCCATCATAGTAATTTGGGATTTTGCTGGCTGGCTCCCTGTAGCCATTAGATTCCCCTTCAGACTCCTCCTGCCTCCTAATGCAAATACTTAGCACAATGGCCTGTCTCTCATGGTAAATTTTCATCATGTTGACATGGTACACTTTGTGCCCCTGCCTCCTGCCTAGCAGTTCTACGATGTAGTTATCATCACTGACCTTCCTTGCCACTTTGAAGGGTCCCTCCCAAGCTGCCTGCAGCTTGTTGTGTCAGACAGGAATGAGCACCATAACCTGCTGTCCCACTGCAGATTCTTGGACTCGAGCATTCCTGTCATACCAGACCTTTTTCTGCTGTTGGGCATCTGTCAGGTTCTCCTGAGCCAAGCCCATGAGGTCCCTGAGCCTTGTCCTGAGGTTTGGGATATATGCCACAACAGACTCCTTGTGAGATTCACACTCAACCTCCCACTCATCATGAATCAAATCTAGAGGTCCCCTCACCCTATGCCCATACAGCAACTCAAAGGGTGAAAACCCTGTAGATACCCGAGGTACCTGTCTGTAAGGAAACAACAGATGATGCAAATATTGTCCAACTCCCTTTTAAACTGGTCTGCAAATGCCTGTAGCATGGTCTTTAGCGTAGAGTTTAACCTCTCTACCAGACCATTTGTCTGGGGATGGTAAGGGGTGGTCTTTAGCTGCTTCACCCCACAGTGCTTTCACAGACAAGCCAACTGGTCTGACATGAAACTGGCACCTCTGTCAGTCAGTATTTCATTTGGGAAACCTACCCTGCTGAAAATCTCTAACAAAGCATTTCCCACCTTTTGTGTCTCAATGGAGGACAGGGCCACCACCTCAGAATATTTGGTAGCATCATCTACTACCACTAGGATATATTACTTTCTTGCAGAACTTGGGGAACTCAGATGCCCTACAATATCAATAGCTATCCTCTGAAATGGCTCCTCAATGACAGGCAAAGGCATCAAAGGAGCTTTTACCTTGTGTCCTACCTTGCCTACTTTTTGGAACTGCTCACAGGTCCTGTAGTACCCTGTTAAATCCTTGGAAATTCCAGGCCAATAAAAAGTTCTGCATAATATAACTGTTGGTACACTTTATGCCCATATGACCTGCAAAGGGAATGTCATGGCTATGGCTAGAAGTGCCAAATGGTAAGTTCTGGACACTAAAAAACACTGCATTACCTCACCCTCTAGCCCTCTCTCAGGAGTCCACTATCTATACAGTAACCCTTTGTCCCAGTATACAGATTCCCTTTCCTGGCTTCAAGTGTGTGGTTTGTTTGGGACCCCCACCCCATGCTACCAGACCCACATGGTTGTCTCCAAGCCTGACTGCATTTAACTGCATGCATACAAGGTACTGAATTATCAAAATCATTCGATATCAGGACATCTGAAAAGACAGCCTCAAACACACCTACTTGCTTGCTTCCTTTTCTACCTTCCCAGTCAAGGGGAACCACGGCCAAAGGTATTTGGAATGGGGTCCCTCCTAAAGCTATGACTGGAGTAGACTGCCCAAGCAAGTAGTACTCCTCTTTAACCATTGCAGTCTTTACAATGGTTAGGTCAGAGTCTGTGTGTCTCTCTCTTAGCAGTGGCCTGTTTCCCATCTATTAAGATAGGATATAACCTCTTGTGGTAGTTTGGTACCCTTGTTGTCTACAGACAACTTACTGCTGACATTCTGTCATTCCCACCTGCTGTCTCCCCTACCTTTTGTTCCCCACTTTGCCTCCATGGACATCTATATGCTACATGGCCCCACTGGTTACATTTAAAACATTTAACCCTTGATCCTGGCCATGTACCTGAACTTGTGGCTTCTCCTGCTACTGGCGGACTCTTTCGGGGAGATTTAGGCTTCCCACCATGGGTTCCTTTAGACCCATGTGCAGCACTGGATATCTCTTTCCTGTGCATTGATGCCCTGTTTTCTAGGTATAGGTCTCCCTTTTCCCCAACTCATTTGAGGTGTTACATTCTCTATCTGACAACTAGATCCTCATGTCCTCAAGCAAAATGCTAAGGGCTTGTTCCCTCACCAAAATGTCTGCCAGCCCTTCCAAAGTGGTGACCTGACACCCACTCACCCACCTATGAAAATAAGTGCTTAACTTAGCAATATATTCACACACACTTTCATCTGCCTTGCGACTATGCTCACAAAACTTTTTTCTATAAGCTTCAACTGTTAACTTAATACACTCTAAACAATTTTTAACTGTCTGGAGCACCTTCTGTGTGGAGTCAGCATGTCCTCCCTGCGGTCAAGGGAAGTTTAAAGACATGCAGGTAGGTGTGTGCATGAATGGGTGTGCCTTCTTTGAAGGTTGGGCATCGGGCTGGCAACTCGGCACCATAAAAAAATCCACTGCCAATAATTAGCGGACCGGAGTTCCACTGTGGTGACCCCTAACCGGGAAAAGCCGAAAGACATTAGTTTTATAATTTAAGCAATCAGTATCAGACAGTTTAGAAACAGCAGTTACAGATTTACCATGGAGTAAGGGGGTCAGAAACTGTACCCAGAGCCCTCAGTCAATATTATAGTTTACATATCCTTTCAAACATATGAATAAAACTATCAAAATGATCACCTTCTGTAAATTGTGGAAGAAATTTACTGAGCTGTATTGCTTCTAGGGTTTGGTTACTCCCTTCCCCATTACCTCTATGACCATGGAGAAGAGTCAGCATTTCCTTTTCATGTTGCCTCTGCCTCTCATTTTCTTTGGCTTCCAAATGCTGCACTGTCTGCTGCTTCTGCTTCAATCTCCAACCACCACAGTCTCTCTGCTGATTCTATTTCTAAACGTTTGACCTCCAGTTCAAGTCTCTTTAACTCCAGATGGATTTTTATGTCCTCTGAGGCAAAGTTGAACTGCCCATTTTCTGAAAGTTGTACATCCCCAAGGCCAGTCTGGTTGTCCTCCTGGTTGCTGGTCTGTGATGCAGCTGTGGTTAAGGCTGCAATCATTTCTGCTTTAGTCATGTTGGCATGCACCAGTCCTTTGGCTTGGCACATCTCAGCCAACTGGCTCCTTGTCAGCTTACCATACTCCTCTGCTGATATCCTTGATATGAACTGGAGGCCAAACTCTTCCTAAACTAACAAAAAATAAATAAAACTATTGTAATAAGAAACTTTGAATGTTCACTGTGTGGCTGCCTGAGAGTACAAAGGGCACACTGTGGATGCATTTCAAATACAAACACTTTATAAAATACCTTTTCAATACACATCTGTACAAACCAGTATGATATACACATGATATACAGTTCTAATACAAATTTAACACAAGCATCTTATATAAATCATGTTGATACTCACAAATGACATATGATTATTTACAAAATTTCAGCTAGCTCTGCTGGCAGTATCTCCTTTCATCACAAGTACTACACAACTATTTTACAAAATATAATATCTACCTTATTCTGCTCTGCTGAATCACTCCCCAAACTAAACAGACTAATCCAAGAAGCCTTCCTATCAACTGAGAACTGGATGTTGAACAACCATCTAGCAGTAAATGCTTCTAAAACCAAACTTATGATATTCATCCCTTCAAAGTATACTAAAATAAAGAAGAACTTCTCCATAACTAGCCAAAACAGGACCCCCATTGAAATCCTACACTATACAAAGCTATTAGGTGTCACTATTGACAAACAACTTAAATTCGATATTAACCTCCACTCAAACATAAAGAAAACTCAACAAAAACTAGGCTTTCTCTACGGTCACAACCGATTCCTTACTCCCTCAACCAAACAAGTCCTCTCCACCACCTACCTCATTCCCTCACTCATGTATGGTGCCCCCCTACTTACTAATCTTCAATCCAGTCTAAAAATGAAACTATCTTCCTGCTATAACAAAATCTCAAAGTTTGCAGCTAGCACAAAATCTTCCTCTCATCACTGTAATGCCCTCCACAAACTAAATTGGCTTGAATTACCCCATCACCTCTCCTTCATCCAACTTTCTCATGCACATAAACTTATCTTCAAACCCTTTCTTTGCCCTTCCCTTGACTCCTCCCTCAAAGTGCACTAGCCTGATAGACTGCTCAGGTCAAACAATCAAAACTTACTTGAAGTACATAATCCTGCTCGAACCCCAGGCAATTCCTTTTGTCCTTCTCTCTTGCCCAACTCTGAAACTCCCTTCCTCCACTAATTCGTACCATCAACCACTCCACCTTCAAAACCTTGCTCCATTCCCACCTCTCATCCCTCTGGGATTTGTCCTGCTCCCATCCCTTCTGACCCTCCTCTATTGAACTATATCCTACCTATCTCCCTTCTCTAATCTCATGGGAAGGGAGCTTCTCTAATTTCTCATTACTTAGATCCCTCTCCTCTAATTCTCCCACCCCACCTACTTCTCTTTCTCAATATTACATAACACTAATCCCCACTGTCTTATCCCCAAACTAACTCTCCCCCTACATCTTCCATACCTGCTTCTTCATTACATTCCTATATCTGTCATTTCACCTATCATACCTTAATCTTCCTGTTCTCTCATTCTTTTATTCTTTCTTCCAATCTGACTTGAAAAGTTACTTTTATACAATATGTAAATATATTTACAGATACATACATTCTTTGATTACCCTGTAGAAGCATTTAATATTATTTCTTTTGTTAGTATATTTTTCATTGTATTCTACATATCTTATACATGTTATATACTTTGTAACACTTTTGAATGTTTGGAAAGTGCTCGTACATTACTTCACAATGAGCTACACACTTAGTCCATGATAGATCCGTAAAACTTAATTTATTGAAACAAAGAGCTTAGCGCTTTCAACCTTTCATCTATGCTCTGGACATCGTCAGAACTGATTTATTGAGTATGGTGTTTAAGTGCTTGGTCTGAACATTTTTTTTTTAAATTTTGAATGTTTGTCTAAATTACTTTATCACTTGTTTGTCATTGTTTGGAGTTTTTTTCCCCAGGACTCCATTGAAAACAGGCGCCTTGACCCAATGGACTATCCTGGAAAACAAACTGTAAAATAAATAAAAATATGTATGTGTGAAAATACTGAGTGATGATATTGGTTTTGCACAGACTAGATCTCAGAGAAACATGACTATGTAGTTACTTACATTTCTCTGTGATCTAGTCTGTGCAAAACCAATACCACCACAGAGAAAGATGAGCATAGAGCTACTCTTTCATTAAGAGTTTAGAAAAAGTCTGTATGTAAAGCTCTGTTTAGTATTGCAGTTCCACCAGGTATTAGACAGCCAGGTCAGGGTAATATAACAAGGCTAATAAATATAATCATTCCACCTGATCAGACTGTATCCAGAACAGCACTAATAGGGAGGATAGTATATGCTGCAGAAAATTATAGTCTGTTATATTATGGCAAGAGGGTCATAACAGAGGAACTGTTTTAAACAGGACTGTTTTAGCATACTTTGTCCTAGCCTAGGTAATGCCACAATTTCCGTAATAGACCATGTCTGTAAGAAAAAAATTTGTATAACTTCTGGCACACTTTGAGGTTTTTCTGATCACTTCTACTAGCTAGTGGTGGGCTTCAGATAACAAATGCATAATGATAAGAAACCCATTTTTATATGATTTTAGAGGTAGAAGACCCCTTCAAGGCATCGTTGTTTGACAGCTTCAGATAATGTAATAGTGTGTACTATATGAATATTGCTCTTACTCGAAGGTGATGGTTCTACCTGAATGCCTTTATGCATCATCAGAACTTGTAGGAATTTAAAGTTGTTTCCAGTGTCATCATCCCCAGACATGACAGTATGTGCACCGTATTTACCTTGTTGATGTAGCAAATGTCAACAAAGGAATCCTTTCCTACAGGCTCTGTGTCATATTTGATAAGGTCATCCTTCAGAAGATAAATCTGAGCAACAGCACTACTCGTGAAATGTTCAATCTAGTTTCCATACGGAAATCTCTCTTTGGCCAGTGTAACATTCCTACCCCTCCATTTAGCTTGGAGGTAGTAGTCTCACCCACAGAAACCATTATTTTTGCAATGTTCTTTCATGCTTTTTATTATAGACATGTTCAACATAGACTTCTATCAGTTGAATGAAATGGGTCCTATGCTTTGGGGTGCAATGATCTGTCATGCCCTCCTGCACTGCTTTGCTTACATAATCCAACTCCATAGTCATAAAACTGCAAAGAAAGGACAGTGTTGCCCACCTCCATCACCTGTGTGAGCCATGCCTATCTGCACCTCTTTACACATATATATGAGTATATATATATATATATATATATATATATATATATATATATATATATATGTGTGTGTGTGTGTGTGTGTGTGTGTGTGTGTATATATATATATATATATATATATATATATATATATATATATATATATATAAAAGAGAATTGAAAATCTACCTTGCTAACTCTCCCTCATGCACCTGTCACCACCCTACCTAACATGTACTTCCCCAATCATTATACTATAACAATTCTTCTCTCCTTACTTTAATATAACTTTATAATTAATAAGTGCCACAGTACCTGAGCTATGCCACTGAGCAATACTATAATTAAACCTCTTTTCTCTTTCTTAGCAAACTATACCCCTTCTCATTATAGTTTTTCTTACACTCTCTTGGCTCTCCTAAACATTCCACCCCACCCCTCTACTTTAACTCTTCTATTTAATACTTCTTCCTTTTCTCTACCAACTTGGTTTAGTCATTAAAGATGTTTTTGGGGGAATCCTTTTTCTGATGCCCTATTGTAAAATCCTCATATTTACTCCATGTTTCTACCTCTATTATTTTTTAGCTAATCTTTTTGCTCAATTTTATCCTTTGTTAATTTCTGTTATAGCATGAATGTATGTAGCTATGTATTCATATTCATATATGACATGAAGGTATGCTATTGTGTATTCTTATTCACATTACTTGTGATGTAACGTTGCTATTGTTATTTTTTGTTGTTTGTGTGGAGCTTTTCTCTTCTGGCCTCCACTGAAAATGGGCCACCAGCCCAGTTGGACTAACCCGGTCAATAAAAGACAAATAAATAAATATATATATATATATATATATATATATATATATATATATATATATATATATATACTAACTTCATAGTCATAAAACTACAGAGAAAGAGCAATGCCCACTTACATTGCCTGTGTGAGTCATGCACTCCTTCACCTTTGTGCATACATATATGTAGCTACTCAATAGCATCAAACTTCCCAAATGTCATCATTGTTAGTGTCAACACACTTACGTTGACCAAAAGAAATTGACATGCTAATGCGCATTTAATGAGACTAATCCTCAGAACGTGCAAAAAAGACAGTGTTTTATCTGTGGGGGAGCCCCCCTGCACACCCCACACCCGCTGCTAATTTTATATATATATATATATATATATATATATATATATATATATATATATATATACACTAACTCCAAGATCACACAATCCCCAGGGATTGTCGATCTTGCATATCTGTTGACCATCTGTATTGTCAACCAAAAGTATGTCAACAATACCAAGGTCAATTTTCAGCTCAAATCAACCACTCCAAGAGAACCCATCCTGCTCCCCATCTGCAAAACTAATGTCCATAATAAACAGAAATCAAATCACAACTACAGTTAAGACAAGTAAGGAAACAACATACATCATTAGCACCAAAATTAATCTTAAAACTAAATAACAGATAAGATGATACGTTTAGAAAAACATATAAAAAAAGCTCTAGTCACTGAAATTATCATTTGATCTTTCTGCACTGATGAAATCTAATGATGTTATATGAAATTGCCTATCACATAACAACATTTTCTTAAAATGGTTTCTTTGTGTCATGTTTTGATATATCTGAACCACTGAGAACTTTGTACAGGCAGATAGTTCATACACTTTGCCTTTATTTGTATATATTTTTAAGGGATTAGGTCTGTTCAAATGCAGCATTTAAGTCTAAAGATAATGGTATTAGTTTTGCTAGGGTTTATAAATAGGTTGCTAGCTTTAAATTAGTAAGTGCTGAAAAATCAACTTAATATTTCATGTATACCTCAGCATTTGATGGATGAGCACAGATGAGTGCAGTGTCATATGCATATTGGATTACAATGGCATTCCTTCAGTAGCTCCAAAAATGGTAGACAAAAATGGAAAACAATAGATAATCTAGTGCTGACACTTGACAGCGATCATTGTAAGACCATTGCCAGTAGATAGAGCGTCCCCCCCTCATTTTTGTCATTGTTTACTCAGTGAGGTAGCCTATCAATTACTTTTTCATCCATGTCAGATTCATATACTTTCTGCAGAAGTAACATATGATCTGCTTGTGAATGATTTTTCTCTAACAGCTTATCGATGGTACTAAAAATGGATTGGCCTGTGAATATTTATAAGAATCCAAGAAAAAAAGTCAAGACTTCCGAAATGCCCAGATTTTATTGTGCAAAGCTTTCAGGTCAATACCCTTTTTCAGTGTTTAAAAAACAGCAATCAAACCTATTCAATTTATAATACTCAAAGAAATCATGTGACACAGCCCCCATCACAAAACATTATCAACTGAATAGTTAATTAGAATATATAAATATTCTTAAAAGCAAATACAACGTTAAAAGGAATATTAAAAAGGGAATTTTAAAAAAACTTAAAAAAAAATGTGACAAAGATTAATTCAAAACAATATCTATTTATATTTCATCTGTTTCTTAACTAAGACAGGTTTTATAGAAACAGCAGTGTTAATCCCAGGTGTGATATCAACTTGTAAGCGTAAAATCCAGTTATAGTCCTTTAATTCTAACACATTGTTCATATCCTCACCCCTGCTATTCTTATATACTACATCAATTGCCCTAAATCTATATTCACAAGTACTATCACATTCAATAATATGTTTAGCTAGGGCATTAGTTATAACATTTCTACATATATCTGATGGATGTTCTGTTATACGTTCCTTTAATTTGCGACTATATTTGCCTACGCAGAAAACAGAACACTTGCTGCAGGTAGCAAGATGTACAACATTTGTAGTGTTACAAGTAGCAAAATAAGTGAAAATAAATTATTTACCAGTCTTTGGATGTATAAAAACATTGTCACTACTTATAAAGTTGCAACAAACATAGTTATAGTGGGGAAGATTCCAGTTTTTTTACCTATACTACTTCTGTTCAAGTTTGTGGCAAAGTCAAAATCTTTATAACAGTCTTTTTCTCAGACTCTATGACTGTTTCTCTAGGCAAAACAAGGTTTCTCACTAATAAACTGTCTTAACTCAGACATAGTCTCTAGGATATTCCAGATTTTTTAAAAATTATCTTTTTAACATCATTGGTTCTTCTATTAAAAGTAGTAATATATCTCAAAGAATCATTTCTTCGAAAATCATTGGAGCTAGCAGAATCATAAGATGTTAATCTATGTATAAAAGATGGTCTGGCAAAGCCATCTCTATTTTCTATGACTTCTTGTACTATTTTCATTAAGATAACATTCCCATAACCTCTTTCCCTAAAACCTTTAATGGTCACATCCATTAGTAATAAGAGTGTTATAAACTGAATAGGTTTGATTGCTGTTTTAGTATGCACTGAAGAAAGGTATTGACCTGAAAGCTTTGCACAATAAAATCTGGGCATTTTGGAAATCGTGACTTTTTTTTGGATTCTTTGATTTGTTCTTGGCTTTATTCACCGCAGTTATTCATCTGACTTTTTGGTCTGTGAATATTTATAAAAGTCCTGTCAACCACTCTTGTGAAATGGAATAATATAACATGGTTTCCATGCTTTCAGTACCTTTTCCTTTCTTTCTTAACAGGCATGAGATAGGAGCCACAATATGATTGGCAGTGCTGTCAGTGCCTTACTGTTCAGTGCATTGCATGCATTAAAGAAGACCAGCGCTATGGCTCTAGTGCCAAGGCTTTTCATATCAGTATGTATGTCACAGTTAGTCAAAGTAAAACAAGAGTATAATCCATATTACTAGTTTGTTTTCCCTTCTTGTGCTGCAGGAATAGTTTCTCAGCATGAATGTCCTCACCACAGGTTGCTCAACAGGATTTCTGTCCCAGAGCAAGTTTCCCCTTTCACTGACCTGATAGCCAGTTAGCTTTTTGCCGAGCTGATAGCCAGTTAAGTAACTGCATCACAGTGTTTTGCTAATGTTATGGCTGCTGACATTGAGAGAGTTGAATCTCAGCTAATTATATGGCTAATGTCATTTAAATACGTGTAAAGAAATTACACTACACAGCTGTGCCACTGAAATAATGTGAGTGATTCAAACTGTAAACACAAATAAAGCCTAATACCAAGTGTGAAAAGAAAAATAGCAACTTGGCAGGCACACTAGTGTTTTCTTTTTTCTTTTTTTTTTTTTTGAGGGGGATTTAACTAGCTGCTTGGAATTTAGGTTGTACTATCTCTTTAACAGGAAACTGTCCTTAGGTCCAAGCAATAGATACCAGTCTGTCATTCAGTAACACATGGTGGCTTTCAATCATCTGATGCCATTCTGAAGTGTAAACAGTCAAGAAAATCTGCTGACAACCAAAAGAACTGCTGGCCAAATTGCACTTTGCCAACCAATGCAGGACACTGATAATATTTGTTTACATTCACAACTGGAATGAAAGTGTCTTTCATTAAGTCCTCAGCTGTCAAATCCGGCATCCCCTCTCATCCCCAGAAAACTGACAACTGGTGATGAGCAGCTTCTCGTGTTTGATAAGCCTATGGATATGCTGTCATGGTCTTGTAGGATGACACATGCACCTTATGTCCTGTTCGATCCTTGTTTAAAAATGTAGTGCATGTTAAAGGGTACACTACACATATGTTATGGGTCATCCCCAACCACATACAGAAGCACACACACACATGATCCTAGACATGAGCCTGTGACTGTCACTCAAAGTAATACCTGAAACCATTTCTGAAAATGTGTTTGACCACTATGTAACCTGGACATTATTCTTATTCAGTTCTCTGTTCATCTGTCTAGCACAACCAGCACCATAAAATACACTCATCTACTATTTTAATTTCATTACATAAACTGGCAGTTGGAAGAAGACTGGGCCATATTCAGTTTGTCACAGCAGGTGTTCACCCTTTTCCACCCATCCCTCCCATAAGTTCAGACTGCATTAAAGGTCTTAACTGTCTTAGATTCTACCACCCATTCTGACACTGATTCCAACTATCAAACAGCCTCGCTGTGAAAAAATACTTTCCTGTATCAAGATTAAAAGGCACTATCTTTATCTGTTGTTCATGTTCCAGCCTACTTGCCTTGTTCTTCTTCTAATCTAATGTCAACTGCTTTCATTCAAACCTCTGATAAAGCATGCATGAATTTGTCACATGATGTATATTGGCAATGGCAACACCTCCCCCCTTTTTTCCCATTTTTGCACATGGGGTTGAGGTGTCACATCAATAAGTACTGACACCTAAAGCCAATGTTCACACAACCTGGTGGCTAGCCCTGCCTCAGATGCTGTATATAGATAGATGGAGAGAAGGAATGGAGTATAAGCAACAGCAATGTAAAGTAATAAATGTATCATTAGAGTTTTTAACTCAAAATGCAGATAATAGCAGGTGTGTGTCATAACTGGCATTAATTTTAAACTTGTCAGCTAGCACACATAACATTACAAAAAATTTGGGTTACTCTTTGTACGACCAGCAGGGTGTAATATTTTATTTGCACCTGTATGTTAACTAGTATGTGTCTTCTTTATGAAAAAAAAAATTAAAACTGACATCTTTATCTGATAAACCTCACCAGACCATTCAACAAAGTTACAAACACGGAGCTTGGTACAAAGTTGTATTACTAAAACATAAAAAATGTTATTAGAGTCTTTCAAACCAATAGATCATGCATACCTCTCAACTTCTTTACTCAGGAATTCTGGGCAAAGCCAAAAACTTATGGTGGGCTAAAGGTCCAAAATTAGAGATAATCTTTAAATATTCCTCTAATTCACATAAACTGTTACTAGTACAACAGATTTTGCACTGGTATGCATTTTCTAAACAATAACAATGAAATTCTACTGTGTGGAATTACTGACTGATTATAATCCTGAGTGATTTACCAGAAAATCAAACATCTTATGAGAGACAAGTCAAGAGTATGAGGTAAAATCAGTGACATTCTCAAACTCTGGGACAGATGAGAGGTTTGCTTGTATGTATATATCTGTTTGAGGAAGCAAAAACATTGTAACAGCATAACGGAAAAGAATTTTGCAAGTTTAATGCACCACCTTTGAATGTGCTTTGAGGGACTTTAAAGCCCTTTCAGAGTCATATGAATATTTGTTGCCAGGTATCTAAAACCTTTTACCTACGCATACACTTCACAAAATATGGACACTTCTATGTTTTCAGACAGGTGTCTTCTATGTCCCCAGGAAAGACAGATGCTCAGTCACACAAACAGAAGTGAAGGTGTGGCCGTAAGAAGCCTCACACAAAGGCAGCTGATAAAAAAACAGGTGGAAAGTGACCCTATGACCCTCCTCCTCAAAATAACTTTCACTGTTATAAAGCAGAACATCTAAAAGGGGCATTAAAAGAGTTACTAGACAAGCTGATACACAGAAACTGCTTGATATGCTATTATCTACCAGGATAATAAAAATAGTAAACCTGACTAAAAAGGTAGTTCACATGATCTCAAAGTCTAAGAACAGAGTACACAAAAAGACTGAGTGGATACTGGCACTACGTAACCAACCAAGGAGTGATAAAAATGGTGCAAATGTAAAACTAAAGAATTAAGCACTTGTGTGTACTCAAAAAAACAAAACTCATGATCTAAAGTACAAACTGTATTTGAGTCTAGTGCTTTCATCCAAAATACATGGACTTCATCAGAGCTAATTCTCCCATTGATACAGTAGCATTTAAATATGCAATAATGTCATGTGACTAAACCACACCTTTTAAAACATAAGCACATAAAAACAAGTGCAATAAATAAATGTTGAAAGTTTTAAAAAGTAGACAAACAAAACTATGTAGACTATGTAGAAACCTGTTCGTTGGTGAATAATGTGCTGACTTACAGTATAACCTGACAACATGTAGTTTCAACATTACTTATAGAAATACACTCATTCAGGCCAGGATGGAAACAAGTGCTAAACTTAAGCTGCCATACCAGTTCTGTGTACTGAATCCTCAGTCTCCATGGCTTTTCACTTGCATCAAGTGGTACATCTTCCAAGACTAAAAATAAAAAAATTGTCATAACCAATACAAAGCCACAAATTTTAAACAAGGTATTGTTTTCGCTTTATTGGTGATACTGTAGTGTTGGGTCTACATCACTTAATCGAAGACAGAAGTCTCTGAATATGAATTCATTGAACCCTAAACACCGAAATGCTACAACAGCAAATGGCCAAAACCACAATTTTTTTCCTATGGAAAAAAGTTGCTTTGCCATACAAACAACACAAACACTTCAAATACAATTTAAGTGGGGGGCTTCTCCCCATCCACACCCCCCCTAACTAAATATGCCAACTCCGAGATCGCTCAACGTTGGGGTAAAGGACAAACTCCGGGAATGGCCAACTACATTTTTTCCCTAGGAAAAACTTTGCGGTTTTGGCCGTTTAATGTTTTGGGTTCGATGAATTTGTATTCGAAGACTTGTGTCTTCAATTAAGTGATATAGACCTGTAGTGTTCATAGATCCTTTAATGTGGGGGGGGGGGGTCTCTCTGTCTTACCTACATAATAAGATTTGCAGGTTCTGCAGATAGCCAAAGTTCCAGAGCTGCAATACTTATTAGGTTTTACATTAAACTTTATTGTAACCAACTGTCAGTTGCTCACATTCATAAATATATTTACATTACTTACAGCAACCACATCTGTATTTACCCCTCTGTTCTTATGTGTAGTATGTATTTCACAGATTTTACCAGTATTAAATTCTTCTAATTTATCCTGAATGTTGGGTTCACTCTTATATACAAAATGAGGTTCATTACCCAAAATGTCATGCAAATCAGGAAAATGAAAAATATTTTCCAGTTATGACTAATAACATTTTTTAATTGTTTTGGCATCCACCTTAGAGTATAGTACCATGGCTCTCACAGTTGTTGCTATCACAGTTAACTAAGTTGACTTTTGAAACCCTGTTGCCTAGAGCAAGAAAATCCTCACTAATCTCCTTGAAAAATTCATGGGGGTAACCCCTCATTTGTCTACTTCTGTTTGAATATAATACCTTGCTGTGTAATAATCCTAGCCAAATACACCATTTTCCCTTTAACAAGGTTGCTTTAGTGATGCATCAACTGGCTACTAGCATAGTGGAGATATGAGTTGGAGAAGGTTGGTTTCTTGTAGATACCAGATGCAAACCCTCATCTGTCTCTTTTCTTAAAAATAGTTACATCTTAGAAATCAACTTTGTCCATCAAGTACAGAACTAAATACTAGGAGATAGCTGGAAAGTAAAGTGCATTTATGCTGAATGACTTTCATTGAAGACAGGTACTACCAGTAGAAAATCAAAACATTTCTGGGAAGAATATCATACATTAATGACAGTCTGTTACAGTAAACCATTCTTATTTTGTGCAAAAAGAAAAGCAAACTATCTGGCATTAATGAAACTTAAAAAATAATTCCAGATATGTTATCAGCAAATATGAAATGTAGTTCCTATTAATCAAATTCTACTCTAGAAAATCAGTCACTATTGAAGCAGCTTTGTGTTTCTTTAAAGAAAAGAGGTGATGAGAAAAGTAACGGTTAAGCAAGGACATTTAGGAGACATAAGGATACACTAAAAGAGCACAATGGAAGAATGTTCTAAAGTAGAAAGAAGATCGGGATGCCTGTCAGAGTTGTAAACCCTCAAACACAGGAAAGATAATTAGCCCATTAAGTGACAGGGACAACATCTTTTATAGGTATATAAGGGAGAGAAGAAACACTAAATGAACAGATAGATAACGAAGATCAATAAAACTAACACTAGGACAAGGTACCCTCCTCGGCCACCAAAAACCCATGTTCAAACAGCAACACACACATAGGAGGCCCAACCAGGAATGGAAGGAGACTGGTGTAGCTTTTGCTTGTTAGCTTCTCACCAGGGCTGTGTAGGGTGTTTATTTTGTGGACCTACTTTTCATCAATTCACTTACGCTGGAGACAAGGAATTTCATATGGGCCATCTGCTTCCAAGCAGAAGCAGCCATTTGATGGTGTTACATCTCCTGAATGAGCAACTGAGTTCCCCATGTTAGGACTTTCCTGCCTATTATGCATCTGTCCCTTAATGACTAATCATGGTGCATGCAGAGGAAAGGTAGGTAAATAATTCACAGTAGCCTCCATGCTGATGAGAGCCATACTACCTCTCACAAGACAGAGTACTCTGTTGTGAAAGCATAGCAATGTAGAAGTTTATAATCAGGTTTCCAAACATAACCAACTTATTATGCCTTCAAGTCATGAGTGCCAAGAAAGCTGACTCTTGGAATCTGAACTGATAATACATAATGACTACGATCAATGACACCCAATCATAATTCTCTTAAGTACATGGAGCTTTAGCTGTCCATGTACTACCAGCCACAGGAAGCAAAATGTGTAGGAATGCAAAGTGTTTAACAGCCTTTAAAATCTTTGAAAGCTAGTAAAATGTGTAGCATTGCTAAACAGATACCTGTAAAGAATGAATAGCTTTAAAAGCTGATAGACACTTCATTCTACCACAGATTTGATTATAAGTGTGGCAGAGTGAAACATATAACAGCTTTTAAAGCTGTTACACCTTCTGCCACTGTTCTTTTATGGTCAGCACTGACAGCTGTTAATGCCTAGAGCAAGACATAATCTTTAGCACTTATTTTGTCACGCTCCTTTATAGCATCAGAAAAGTGTTTAACAAATTTGCCTTTTTTCTTGTTTTTACAGAATTGTGGTATTCCATGCACTACAAGTATATAAGTTGCTGTGAGATGGGGAGATGACACTGACTGCACAGAGGCACTGGATGGGAACTTTTGCTCAACATTTATTCATTCATTCCACAAAGAAACCAACCACCAGTGGAGTTCCCCAGAGTTCTGTTCTGGAACCTGTCTTGTTTGGCATCTACTTCTCTGAAGTAAAGGCCAGTACTAAAAAGGGCTCTGATTGACTAGGTTTGCAGATGACTGCAAGCTAGGAGCAGTCATTGAATCCCCAAATGACTTATCCATTCTACAGGATGGTTTGTCCCAAATAAATAACTGGCACCAAAATCATGGACTAAAACTAAATGTCAAAAAGTGTATTATTCTTTCCTTTGGGTGATCATCTACCTTGGGGAACTACCACATTGACAATACATCCCTAAGAGTTGACCATACCTCTCAACTGTCCAGATTTTTGCCTCATATTTTTGGTCCATTTCCCATAAAAGTGTGGTTTTCTGGCAAACCACTGGCAAATCACTGAGGACTGAAGCCAGAAAATAATGGCAGACATTTACGTTTCAGATTTCATATCCTTCAGAAAATTCATACTAATGGAAAACCTTTTATTCTATCTGTTTTCTACATTTGAAAGAGCAATGTCAGAAGAGTACAGGGAGGTTATAACTTTTTTTTTTTCTGGAGGTAATGCCCTTCCTTATGAGATGAGCAATACAGAATGCCCTTACTACCACTGTGGAGACATGGTGATCAAAGGTAAGGTTGCTGTCAACCTGTGTGCCCAGGTCTCTCACCACTTAGTGCGTACTTAAGGTGTTGCTATTGATGTGGTAGTTAGCAGGAACATCACTCTTACCAAAAGGGATGATAATGCATTTTTTTGCATTGAGTTTATAGGTTCATAGGTTCATACTAGGCTATCTGCCCTGGGGCTATTATAAGCCTAGCCCGATTTTGTATGGCTTACAAATTACCCTTACCCTTGATTTGAGTATACTGTGCCCTTTTTAAGGTTTAGTTTACTGTGCATCTGTCTAATAGTGACACGGGAGTAATCCCTGGGACAAACCTACGATCCCCCATCCACCTATCGAGATTCTTCTTAAAGAGATTCAGTGAGGTGCTCTGTCTCACATGAACTGGAATTCTATTCCAAAGCGAAGGGAGCCTCTGGGTTATGAACCTGTCCCTCCAGCAAGTTCTATTTATTTCTGTGCTGAGGTTCAAGTCCCTCGAGCGTGTGGCTCTAAGGGATTTAGATTTACTGAGGTGGAGCATGTCCATTAATTCTGGGTTTGACATAGCTTTGTATGTCAGGCATAGATCGCCTCGAAGTAGGCGGTATGCAACTGAGTAGAGCCGGAGGTTTTTTAACCAATTAGCATATGGCATCTGTTTGAGACACTTGATCCTCTTGGTGAGATACTTTTGGGGTCTTTCTAATTGCTGCAGGTGTCGGGTAAGGTACATCCCAAAAGGGGCATTGTATTCTATGATGGGCCTGATGAGGGATGAATAAAGGGGCTCGATTACCTCTCTTGATCTAGATGTGAAACCCTTCGTGATGAGGTGGGCTATGTAGAAGGTCTTTCTAACCACTTTGGCAATGTGGTTTTCAAAGGAGAGATTGCTATCAACTTGGGTCCCCAGGTCCCTAATAACTTTCTCTGTACTTAATGGGTTTCCGCCTATGTGGTAATTTGTGGGCACACTGTTTTTGCCAAAGGGTATGACTATACATTTTTTGGCATTTAGCTTTAAACCATGGCGCTGGCACCAGTTATCTGTCTCTGTGAGACCTTTTTGAAGGATGTTTGTGTCAGCTGGAGAGTTGATTATGGCGCCCAGTTTGCAGTCGTCTGCGAACTTGGTGAGCCATAGTCCTCCCACATTTGCCTGTACCTCGGAAAAGTATATACCAAACAAGAGTGGTCCCAGGACAGAACCCTGTGGGATGACACTTGTGACCGGTTTCGAGTCTGACATGGCTCCAGCAACTCTCACTCTGTGGGTTCTGTCTTTGAGCCAGTTTGCGACCCATCTTGTGACATAGGGGTTTATATTTAAGCTGGACAGCTTATCTATGATGCCCGAGTGGGGTATTGTGTCAAATGCCTTTGCAAGGTCCAGATAGGCTGTGTGGACTACCTTCCCTTCATCTATGGCTTTGGTGACTGTTTCGAAGAAGTCAACCAGGTTCAAAAGGCAGGATCTGCCCTTGACAAAGCCGAACTGGGTAGGATCTAGTGTCTGTAGGTCCCCAATGTCTTTGTTTATGAGCTCCATGATGATCCTCTCCATAGCCTTGCAGACTAAGCTAGTCAGGCTTATGGGGCGATAGTTTCCAAGGTCCGTAGAGGCTCCACCTTTGTGGAGTGGGACCACTGTTGCTGTACGCCATTCTGTGGGCACATATCCTGTAGTGAGGCTGAGATTGTATTGCTGTTTTATTTGAGGGATTAGTTCCTCTTGGAGTTCATGTAGGACGCAACCTGGGATGCCATCTGGTCCCATGGAAGCAGTGTTTTTTGCTTTGGAGAGGGAAGCCTTCATCTGAGCATCAGAGATGTTTGGGATAGCTACTTGCTCTTTTGGGGGGAGGGGGTGGAGAAGTTTGCACTGAACCTGTCTGCCAGGATATTGGCGATGTCTGTGGGTTCAGTGTATTTTTTGTCGTTTAGAATCAACTCAGAACAAGTCTGGGAATTGCATCCCAGGTTCCTAACATAACTGAAAAAAGCCTTATGATTGTCTTTGGTGTCCTGTGCAATTTTTCTCTCGAAGCTGGCCTTGGAGGATTTTATGAGGGATTGTAATTTTTTGCTAGTACTGATCAGAGATGCCTTCCCTATTAGGGATTTTGCTCTATCATGTAGTAGCTTCCTTCTTCTGTTGTACAGTTTATTTATGGCAGGGGTCCACCAGACTGGACGCCTGCCTTTGGATGACTGGGTCTTGGTTTTGTTTGGGATAGCATGATCCATGCATTCCTGGAGATGTCCGTAGAATGCGTTTATATAGGATTCTGCAGTTTGGGCCGTAGTTTCCACTGGCCCTGGGGCCTTGAAGGATTTCACTTCGGTTTTGATAAGTGAGAAGTTCACTTTTGAGAAGTTTTTCACTGTGGTTTTCTGGGCTGGGGATGGGGGTCGGGATGTGGACATCCAGTGAAATTAATTTATGGTCTGATCTTACCAATGAGGGATATACTTCTGGTGTGGAGCATAGAGTCCCCATGTTGAAAATGATCAGGTCTAGTATGTTGTCCCCTCTTGTGGGAGTGGTGACTAGTTGTTCCATAGCATTTGAGTTTATAATTTCCAGGAACCTTTGGGCTAAGGTGCTGGGGCTTGAGTAGTGCTCCTAGTCAATGTTTGGGTAGTTGAAGTCGCCCAATATAATGGTGTTCGGAGAGATCTTCATGTTCTCCAATGTTTTCAGGAAAGCCGAGTGGGATTCCTGACTTTGAGAGGGTGGTCTGTAGGATGCTATAAACTGAAAAGCAGTTTTTCCCACTGTTAGTTGCACATGGATGGTCTCCAATACTTCGTGCAATGTCACTAACCTGGAGGTGTGGATATCCTTGATAAATATGGAAACTCCCCCTCCTTTTGTGGTTCGGTCTGGGTTTTGGGGCCAAAAAGCATGATATGAGGTATAGCCTGGTAGTGCTGGCCATGACTTTGGCAGCAATCATTTGTTTAAGTCCCTCTTGTCGGATGTTGACATTATTTGGAGAGTCTATGACTGCTCCCAGTTTGCAGTCATCAGCAAACTTTGCCAACCACAGACCTTTAGTTTTTGCTTGTACTAATAGATTCCAAACAGTAGAGGTCCCAGAACTGATCCCTGTGAAACACCACTGTTTACAGGTCTGCTGTCGGAGGTGGATTCCCTTATTTTGACTATATGGGTTCTATCAGTGAGACAGTCAGTGACCCATCTAATGATATAAGGGTTGATACCTAGCTTTGTGAGTTTGTCAATGATACCTGGGTATGGGATAGTGCCAAATGCCTTGTCTAAGTCTAGGTAGGCTGTATGCACATATTTCCCTTATCCAAGGCCTTGGGGACTGTCTTTAAGAAGTCCACCAGGTTTAACAGGCATGATCTCACTTTGACAAATCCAAACTGAGAAGGGTTACTTATATCTTTGTTGATAATGTCTATGATGATTTGCTCCATAGCCTTGCAGATAAGGCTAGTCAGGCTAATAGGCGTATAGTTTCCAAGGTCAGTGGAAGTACCACTTTTGTGCAGGGGGATAGCGGTGGTCATTTTCCATTCAGCTGGGATGAAGCCAGTGCTTAGACTATGATTGAAAAGAGTACCCCAATGGTGTTGCCTGTTCTTGTTGGAGCCCATGTAGGATGCAGCCTGGGATGTTATCAGGTCCCATAGATGCTGTATTTTTGGCCTTAGAGAAGGGCTGAAGTCAGAAAGTATACACACATTGCAAGAATAACATACACATATGAGACTCAAGACTCTTTTAATGGAGTCTTTCCTTCTCTTAGGAATATTTTTACCTAAAGTCCCTCTGCATCAAGTCAGATCAAAATGTTATGAACTAATAAATGTTATAATGACATTTGCAACTAAGAAGAAAATTACCACAAGATGGAAGGCATCAGTGCGCTCCTGTAAGACCATGCTGGAGAGATAGCATGAATGCATTGTTTAACTGGGCTGCTGACATTTTCCTGTTTAAGTCTTGCAAATACAAACAGGATTTATTTACTCTGCTTGTAAATGTTTACTCTCCCAAGCCCCTGCTTACACTTATCAAGGGTATCAGAACTTATTAGAGATTTGGGATGCATGGCTAGGCTAAAAAAAACTCTTGTGGTCATTAGCCTAGTAAACATCTCTAAACCTCTGAACCTATAAGCAATTACCATATTAACTCACATTATTAGCTCCATGCTCTGAATGCTTGTGGTCTGTATTCTAGCTTCTGCTGACCTGTAAGACAGCTGTGTGGCTGTGCTGTCTCTCATTTTAGTTGGAAATTTCAAAAATGTGCTTAAAGAACTTAATGAAAGATGGATTTATGTCAGAAAGCAGAAATGTCATATCAGTTAGTAACTAAAGGAGATGGAGGTTTTCTGCTTTTATTCCTTATTTATTTAATTATTTGTTTATTTATTTATTTGTTTGTATTTCATTTTTTTTTTTGGTGTACTAAATTTAGTGACTGAGTCTTTTTTTCAAGAATAGAATATCTTTCCTTGACTTCATGACTAAATGGTGCCAGCCCAGTATCACTGTTAGGGGATAAAGCCCTAATTACAATCCAGGTGACCCTAACTTTAATTAGTGACTCAGGTGTCTGACAGTACTGGCAGGGTGGATGAGTGTGCCTATCTTAGGGGGATGTGACATGCTGAGTGTCTGTCTAGTGGACTTCTGGCAGAGACCAGTGCTCAGAGAGATGACACACAGTTGGGAGGGTTTGAGAACAGAGCAGATGTAGTCAACCTATAAGGCCCAAAGATGGGACAGACACACACACTCAGACTACTCACCATTACCTGCCAAGCTTGATGACAGTGTCAGCATGAACAGGTGAAAGTTAGAGCTAGGTAGACATGGATGAAGTACCTTTTCTGTGAAATCTGTAGGTCCTGCTTGTGTATGCATGTGTTTTCTTCCGGTGCTCCAGTTTCCCCAGCAGAAGAAGATATGAAGTATGTCTATTTATTTTATTTGTTTATTTAATTGGTTTGGTGGGCTGGTTAAACAACCCTTTAAAGCCATGACCTAGACCACAAGGCTGAGCATGATAAGCAAAGTATACACACATTGCAAGAATAACATATACATTAAGCCACTGTCAAATTATTATCCAGCACGTCATGTTGGGTGGATGGGTTGACATAATGGTTAAGGCATCTGCATCACAGGTATAGGGTTTGATTCTGGCCTCTGGTTATTGGCTAGGTTTGTAATAGTCTGCAGACTAATAGTCTAATATCTATATATGAATCTATGTTGCAGTTAAAATACCAATGTTTAAATCGACTGAGCTAAACAGTATTACACAATGAACAATAAGATGTCTGTATTGTTATGAAAGTACTTGACAAAAGCAAAAGGAAGAAGACATGCTGTAAATGATGCCTGCTAGAATATCAGATAAAGTGGGAATAAGATGGTTGATTGTTGATCTTCTAACCTGCCTGTTGGTGTGCATCCAGTGTTGTGAGTGAGTGAGTGAGTGAGTGAGTGAGTGAGTGAGTGAGTGAGTGAGTGAGTGAGTGAGTGAGTGAGTGAGTGAGTGAGTGAGTGAGTGAGGAAAGTGAATTATGCAAGAGGCTGGCTCCTTGTCCAGAGCAAGCTTCAAACCCTTGCACCCACTGCAAGGATATGCTGTGCACCCAGGTGAACCTGTAAAGGATAAAGTGGGTTATTGGACACTTGATGGATGGTTGGAGTCTTTGTAGTGTTTCCTTTAACAATTATGGGATATCTGTCTAGGACTAAGTTGGAAATACAAAAACAGTTTAGAGAGATGAATCTGATGTCTAAATTTAGTGTCCAGTCCAGATGAAATGATGTTGGAAGATGGCTGTTTCAGTGCTGATAACATTACCCCAACTGTGAACACCAATGATAATTAAGTCTTCTCACATAGAACAGAAAATTCTCCAGAAAGCGGTTTGTAATACTTCTGAATGCTGCTAAGGTGATTCTGGGATGGCATTCAGAACTTCACTTCCATAAATCAGAAAAAAAATGCTGAGTGAACTATATTCCTGTATTCTGGAATCTGTTGTGAAGGTCACGGTCAGTAAACATTCACTAAATCAGTTTTTCACTAATGTAATAGCATTATGGATTACGTGCTGACACCTGCTTTCTCTTTCTGTAGTTAAGTAGTGGTGACTACAAAAGTACAAGAGGTTTGCAATGATCTGCAGAGTCTGTCCCTTAAAAGTGGATAATAGCACCGTCGTCTTTGTGAGACTAAATAAAACTCCTAGACTTTGTTGAACTTCTACAGAGGCTTATAGTGCAATCTGGAGGTCACTTCTGAGATCTGCAAGAATGTAACACTCTGCAATCTACTAGAGGTCAATGAATAATTCCTTGGAACTGTAAGTCTTTTAGTGCAGATGTCCAGGATTAAAAAGCCATTCAACTCTACCACCCTTCCAATTCAGATGGAAAGGGCTCTTTGGAAAAAATATGGTGATTACTAGGAAAATGCAGAGCAATGCTGGGGTGATGACTTGTTTTACCCGCAGTTTGAATGGAGAACTAGACTGCCTTTGAACCACTGCAAAGAGCTTCAGCAGTATGCTCATCATACCGATGCCTCAGGACATTAGTAAATTTGTTACAGCCAGGTGTCACCAACAGCTGCAAGGCCAGGAAAAGCCACATACAGTTCCTGTTATTGTTTCTTATATATATATATATATATATATATATATATATATATATATATATATATATATATATAGTTCTAAATCCACCCTAAGACCATAAGTTTCTGGAAGGATTTTTCCACAGTGATAAGTAAATACTTCATGCAGTAGAGAATGAAACACTGTTGAATCATTCATATCAAAGAACTGCCTTCCTTCTTGAAGATAGCAGTTATTATAACATTCCTCATATTGCCTTAAATTTCCTCATTGTTGTATATCCAAGGATTAAGATGATGTTGCATCAGTACCATTTCCTCATTCAAAGACTTTAAGTCTTATAGTTTGGTATCTAATCATACATTTTATTATTCGTAACCTGCTTGCTGGAATATTCTCTTTCTTTTGTGGTTGGATGGTCATTAAAATATTCTTTTGCAAAGTATTAAAACACAAAGATTTGACAATGGCATCTGTTGCTGCAGACTCACGGTTCAGGTGTGTCTCAAACTGTACCTTCCATTTTGTTTCATAATGTCATTTCCTTTTAGAATTAGTTTTCTTTTAATTTCTTCACATGATCTGTATAAAGAAGTTTTCCCTTGCTGAGATGGACTAGATTATCTTCTTTACAGTTTAGAAATGTGGAATATAATTATTCCTTACTGTTCAGACTTCTTTAAGCTTTTTGGTTCTCTCACTCAGTCATAATATCAAAGAAATCTTAACTGAATGAAGAACAAAATAAGTCAAACCAATGCAACATTATCAAATGCTGGAGAGATGACTCTCTAACAGATAATCACTGTGATACTTTGATAGGTTTAATTACCATGGAGATGTGAGTGGTCAGTTTCTGACATTTATTAATTTGTTTGTTTATGGTTTGTTAGCTGGGCAAGTGAACTGGTCCTTTGCATAAGGCCCTAGGTTTTGCCTCTTTTAGAGAAATGTGTTGTGTACTGCAAAAAGGAATACCTTACAGAAAGGGGGAGTTGACTAACAAAGAAGAAAAGTTCCACACCCAAACTAGTTATTACCATATCGATAGACTATGGTATATCCAAAGCACATCCTCTTGTATAATGAGATGAGTAACTTCTTGCATGCAGTTCAGTTCAGCTCTAAGCTGCAAATGTTCATTAATAAAATGCACTACTCACAATTAATATAACTACTCAGTTTCCAAGTATCAACTATCCAAGACTTCTAAAATATGTTTCTGATGATATTTGTTAATTTATACTGTAAAGTTCCATCTGACTCTAATGTGATCCTGAAAAGACCAGCTTCGTGAAAACAATTCAGAGGAAGAAGAAAGTTAAAAAGAGCAATTTTTGCAAAATTTGAAATTATAAAAACAAAAAAAAAAACATTTTCTATTGATGCTCCATGCAGTGGTCACCCCCTTGAGTCTGCAGTTATAAATGGTCATCTATAAAATCACTGCATCTCAGAAAGGGGAATGCAGTGACTTTGAAGAAATACAGGTTTGGTCATGATGCACTGTCCGATATGGTCTTCAAAACTGGACTATTCACAACCATGTTGTTCATACCAATTCATACTTTTAAGGAGCTATAATTCTGTAACTCAAAATGCTGACAGCTATTTTATATGCAGACCCCTCATATGTATATATATATATATATATATATATATATATATATATATATATATATATATATATATACACACAGTGGATATAAAAAGTGTACACACCCCTGTTAAAATGCCAGGTTTTTGTGATATAAAAAATATGAGACCACAATAAATCATTTCAAAACTTTTCCCACCTTTAAAGTGACCTATAACCTGTACAATTCAATTGAAAAACAAACAAATCTCTTAGGGGAAAAAATATAAAAAATAAAAAAAACTTACAATAAGCTGGTTGCATAAGTGTGCACACCCTTAAACTAATACTTTGTTGAAGCACCTTTTGAATTGTAACTGTAAATAATCAACATGGTACCTCTAGAACAGCAGTAGTAAACACCCAGAGCATTGCAGGTAAAGACATGTAGTGTATCAAATCACTAGTCATAAATAAACTGCTGAAAGAAACAGCCATAATTCCATTTACAAGCACAACAGCTTGCAGTGTAAGTGAAACGGTGATACAATCCCATGACATAATGTAACAGATAAAGGTGAGACTTCACAGCACACATGATGCCACAATATGTTATAGACGTTATTAACACTGAAGCAGCTAAAAAAGCATAGCAACTTACTAAAGATGACATACACAAACATAGAATAGAACATTTTAAATACTAATGTCAATGACAATTAAATCTTCTTCTTTTTCTTTCGGCTGTTCCCATTAGGGGTCGCCACAGCCGATCATCTGTTTCCATTTCTTCTTGTCCTCTGCATCTTGCTCTGTCACACCAACCACTTGCATCTCCTCTCTCACCACATCCGTAAACCTTATCTTAGGCCTTCCTCTTTTCCTGTTACCTGGCAGCTTCATCCTTAGTATCTTTTTCCCCAATATACTCAGCATCTCTCCTCAGCACATGTCCAAACCAACTCAATCTCATCTCTCTGGCTTTGTCTCCAAGCCATCCAAACTGGGCTGACCCTCTAATATACTTATTCCTAATCCTGTCTACCCTTGTCACACCCAGTGCAAATCTTAACATCTTTAACTCTGCCACATCCAGCTCTGACTCCTGCCTTTTTGTCAATGCCACTGTCCCCAACCCACATAACATAGCTGGTCTCACTACCCTCTTGTAGACCTTCCCTTTCATCTTACTGGTACTCGTCTGTCACAGATCACTGCTGATACTCTTCTCCACCCACTCCACTCTGCCTGTACTCTCTTCTTCACCTCTCTTCCACACTCACCATTACTCTGAACTGTTGATCCCAAGTATTTAAATTAAATAAAACTAGAAAATCTTCCCTCCAAGCAGGTCATATGATAATGGAACACCCCATAACAATGCAATACATTTCCAATTTACAGTCATATCAGAACTGTAACATATAAAATGGTATCATACTACATACTAAATCTACCTCACAGTGCATTAGTGTCAAGCAACACAAATAATTACCAAACTACCCCTCCAATCAGACATTGTCATATGGCATCTACTAGACACTCTTGTTGAAAATTCCTTATTATTTGACCAACATGTCTTAATAGCAGTTCGGAAAGCCTTCTATCTAGATTAGCTCATCTAATTTCCAAAGGCATCTCTGCCAAGTTCAAATAAGTCGCAATTCCATTTCACTCATAACTCATCAGACCCATTACTGAATATAATGTACCTTTTAGCATGTATTTCTCTACACATATTACTTAACGTGAGAGACCTCAGAGAACTAAAGATAACAGTGGCCTCAAACACCTTAGTTATCAAGACAGACTAGCAGCCCTCTCTCTTTAGTCAGTCTCTTACAGAGATCTGTGTTTAGCCTTTTGGCCCATGAAAGATCCAACCCTACTTAATCCCCTGTTCCTTCACAGAACCAAAGGTTAATGAAATACAACTTCATCAACAGATAAGACATGTTGGTGTGATATAATCATATCCAATGTATCCCTCACTCTGAAGCAAACCTCTACTACTTGTCAGGGTAGCACTCTTGACACCTTCAAGGTAACTGAATGAGCAGCCTAAAATTCTACCCTGGTCTATCTTGTCTTGCCCTTGTTGAGGCTGGTGGGAACTTTTGAAAGTTTTTTTCTAGGCTTGTAATAATCTGCACTCTAATTGTCTAGTACCTAACTATGAACCTTTAACCTATAAACCTGTAATATCTGCTTATGTATGATGCAGACAGCTTTGTAGAGCATGTCGTAATGATACAACAGTAATATACTTACTTACAAATGCAGAAAACAGTCATTACAATACAGCCTGGGAACATTACAATAAAAAGCAAATACAAATATATTCTCTTTGGATTATGTCTCTCAATTATGTTACTGAATTAATGATCGGCCCCTTTTGTTCTTTTATTTGTGTGATATTTTTTCATGCATATCCCCAGAAAAATAATGCAGACTTTTGTGAATGTTCAATACAGAACTTGATGTTATTTCATTTTAAGTTAAATATTTCAAGTTTGTGAAAACGCTGTCTGAATATATACATACTAAATTGGATGAAATCCCTTAAAATTTATTTCAGAACACAAAGCGTGTTTGCCTAAGCCATGAGTCCAGACTTTGTGTGAGTGTGTGCGAGTGTTTGCCTAAGCCATGAGTCCAGACTTTGTGTGAGTGTGTGCGAGTGTGTGTGTGTGTGTGTGTGTGTGTGTGTGTGTGTGTGTGTGTGTGTGTGTGCGAGTGTGTGTGTGTGTGTGTGTGTGTGTGTGTGTGTGTGTGTGTGTGTGTGAGATTCTCGCTCTCTCTATTTGTGTGTGTGTGTGTGTGTGTGTGTGTGTGTGTGTGTGTGTGTGTGTGTGTGTGTGTGTGTGTGTGTGTGTGTGTGTGTGTGTGTGTCATTCTCTCTCTCTCTCTCTATATATATATATATATATAAGAATTAAAGTCGCAATGAGCACTAGAATGTAAACTTTGCAGAACAATAATAATATTACACTGACGTGGTTTTATCACTAAGCATTTTCATTCATATGATGATCATAAAACAAAGGTTACTTTGCAAGCAATAGAAGATATGATCTGCTATGCCTCATTTCACGTCTCAGTGCTACTAGTTGCTAAGGAATAAACTGCTTTGTTGGTCCCATTGTTTACACTCTGCCACCACTGCATTCTGTTTGTTGTGCAGTGTATAAGAGTTTAAAAATACACATTTAAGTGTACTTCAGTAGTCAAGGTTCAAGTGACAAGAAAAACGCTTCCAAAATGCAAGGTTTGTTTATAAACTCTGACTTGCTGACTATGGATGAGTGTGCATTTTATTAATATATGGTTCATCCTGTAAAAATGTTTTTGCAGTCCCTGCATTATTTTTTTTCTGCATCATTATGTTTCTTCATTGAATAAAAATGTAAGGCAAATGAACAGTAGATGTGTGCTATTCAGCACATATGAACTAAAGAACATTGCAAGTTTTATCTTTGATGTATAGCATTCTAAGAAAGTTCTTCAAAAAGAAAAACTTTTTGATAAAAATAAAATGTGAGACATGCTGACCAATCAGGAGATAACCAAACTTATGAAAAGAAGCAGAAAGCCTTGAAACTGTTCTCTGAAGCAGAGAAAGCATTGCTAATATTTATTGTATCTAGTGCTATAAAGAGGGAATTATTCAAGCTGAGAGTCATACATGGTATCAAAAGGAGAAAGAGTTGCATTTTTACATCTTCAAAATACTAGAAGCTTTTGGGTCAGACAAAGGTCGCTGAAAAATGTGACTTCCTTCCACATACAGTAAAACTAATGCTGTTTAGAGCTGTTCAGGGGAAAATGCTGGGTGATTGTATAGCAGAGAAAACATTAAAATCTAGTAGAGGGAACCAACTATGGACTCTTAAGTCTGACCCTATAACATGTAACTATTGGCATGCATGTATTTTATACATATTTATTGCATTATCTATGCTGCATCCATTTGACAGTGATAGACTTACATTTAATATACTGCACTACATATATCTACATTAGGCATTTCTTTTATTTTTTGGCTTCAGATCATTTTATTAATATTTTCAAAAAAATAATCTTTATGTGGTAAGGGTTATAACATAGAAAAAAGTAAACAACATTTCTAAAGAGATATTCAGACATACATATACAGTTAATGTTTCAGGTGGTTTACATAGTGAATTCCTAATTAAAAAAAAAGAAGAAAAAAATCACATCACATTAATACACATGTAACTTTTCAGGTTTTACAGTTTTACGCTGTACCAACAGATCAGAACTAGACAACTTTATCAGAAAAAGTTTTATGGACAATCATCTTTACAAACTCGATTAAAGAACCTACTAAGAATTATGGAACAGGTAACTAGATCTCACATGCAACATGCACCACAGTGAACAAGTCATATTCAGTACTATTCAGACATTGGAACAATGCAGTGTTAGGTATACAGAGACTAAATACTGACAAAAGGCAAACATAATGGCATTATAAAATGTGGGCAATAACTATGACAACTCATTCACCTACTTATCGGCATCAACTACTCATTCTGTATGGGGGGTCTGCTTCTAAACTGTGGAAACGGACAGTCTTGTCAAAAAGATCTTTACTGGGAAAGTCATCAGCCCTTTGTTGGGAAATCCTAACCTATTTTGGATCCTATACTTGGAATTCTATATTTTAACCTACAGTCAGGGTCTTGGAATTCTGTATTTTAACCTACAGTCAGGGTCTTGGAATTCTGTATTTTAACCTACAGTCAGGGTCTTGGAATTCTGTATTTTAACCTACAGTCAGGGTCTTGGAATTTTGTATTTTAACCTACAGTCAGGGTCTTGGCATTATGTATTTTAACCTACAGTCAGGGTCTTGGAATTCTGTATTTTAAACTACAGTCAGGGTCTTGGAATTCTGTATTTTAACCTACAGTCAGGGTCTTGGAATTATGTATTTTAACCTACAGTCAGGGTCTTGGAATTCTGTATTTTAACCTACAGTCAGGGTCTTGGAATTCTGTATTTTAACCTACAGTCAGGGTCTTGGAATCCTGTATTTTAACCTACAGTCAGGGTCTTGGAATTCTGTATTTTAACCTACAGTCAGGGTCTTGGAATTCTGTATTTTAACCTACAGTCAGGGTCTTAAGTCTCCAACTAATAATAATAAAAATCTTTGAGGCATATGATATGTTGGATAGCTTCCAGAGTTCTGACACTAAAAAAGTAGCAAGTATGGAGCATTAGGGGCTGAAATCCTCATAGTATATTGTTCCCAGATCTCTCTTACCCTGGCATTGTGCTCTCTGCACTTCCAGTATAACTCTGCAATGGTTAGAATTAAATGTGTGCCATCATAAATAGCCATACTTTCAGCTTATATCAGTCATACATTAGTGTTACTGATAATCTTCCCCTGCAAGTCCAAATCCAGTTGACAGATCCTAATATCCTTAGAAGTTTGCCAAATTAGATTCCATTGGCATGTCCTTAGTCCTAGAGAAAGCTTCATAAAGGGTGCTCAGTCATTTTAGGCAGGCGTTCTAACAGGAAAGTATATATGTCCCTAATGTGTCTCTTAGTGTGCTAATTAAGTCTCATAGGATGAGAGAACTTTGTGGTATCCTGAATAACTTTCCTTCCAAGTTTGCCTATGACTACAAACTGGATGCTATTATCCACTTATTCCCTGATACAAAACAGCTCCAACAAGGGCTGGAATATGCACACACCTAAAGTACCAAAAATGGTCTCAAACTAAATGAAAAAAGAGCTGTATAGTAGAATTTGGCAGAAAGGTTGTTTCTACCTCATATGTTATAAATGATACACCTCTTTAGACAGATATGGCCATAAGAGACCTAGATACTAATGTGATAACTTTCTGTCTTTTGATCATCATGTGTCTACCACAGTCTGGAAATCCTTCTGTGTGTCCCACATAACCACTGTACTCTTCCCTTATCAGACTCATCATTAAATACAATGCCTCTTTTAGTATGTACAAATACCTCCTCTTAGTGACTTCATAATTTTTTTCTTGTCAGATACTTCAATTATGGTTTAGTATATAATGCTCACTGCAACAAGTATAATAGCCTGCTGTCTAGCTGAGGCCACATGTTCTATGTTCAGAGGAATGTAACAAATGTTTTCACTCTGTTTGCACGTCTGTATTTAACTATGTTTTTTTTTCTAAGTATATCTATTGTGAACTTTAGCAACATTTTAAAGCTAAATTTTGTGTAGCACTGTATTTGAACTATTGTACTAGAGTGAATGATAATGTGATAATCTCAACAGTTTGTGTTTATATTGTTTGAGGTTCTCTTTCTGTCCTCTCTAAAATACCTCCATCTATCTTTTGTGTGCTAAAAACAATAATTAATAATTTTTTATTTTTTTTCTCTCTTCAGCTAACAGCCAAGCTTTGTCTTTTTCCTCTCCATGCTGCCAGTGTACTGTTAAAAATCCTGAATACTGAATAAACGGTTGCAATGAAAATCGCACATCATTCAGCTCTGTTATCTCTCACCTTGCAGCATCTTTTTTTCTCTGCAAAGTATGTTGGCTTAGTTTTTTAAGTCTTAAAATATACTTATTTAAGGCATTATCTACTTTCTAGTGAGTTGGTACACTGGGAAGCAGCTTGGCAGCCACCCCAATTCTTAAAATAATCTGTTAGTTTTCAACAAACTTATGTCTGATAAATGCTAGACTAATCAGCCTGCTTTAAGACATTTCTTACCTGATAGTACTACATATTAAAACCTCTTTTTCTTACTGTTAACAGTACATAGCCTTTTTCTACTAGACATTTTACTGATTGTTTGTAGACTGTGATTGCCTCTGACCTTGGATCAACCTGCCCCGTTTGCCCTTGCTTCACTTGGGCTCACTCCGCTCCTCTACCCTACCCCCATTTCCATCCACCCCCACTTTCATTTAATTTATTCATTAGTAGAAAAGAAAAGTAGTAGAAAAAAATAAAGGTTTCTTTAATCTAGATTTTAAAGAAAGGGAAGCCTTGAAGGCACTACAGGAGAATGAAAATATATGCATATGCCCCGCCGATAAAGACGGACCTATAGTAGTTATGAATAGAATGTTTTATTTTAACAAAATGAACGATATGTTGAATGATGATATGTCATATAGGAAAGCTGCATATAGTGACGTATATAGAATTATACACAAGATTAAGGTTACACTTCAGGAGAGTTTAGCAATGAGAGTTTTAGATTTTAATTTATTTAAGTATTTTATAGTAGAGGATCCACTTATACCTACCATGCAAGGTATACCAAAAGTCCATAAAACCCCCCCTAGACCTACCTATGAGACCTATAGTCTCTGGAAAAGGATAGTGCACAGAACCAATTTCTATATATCTTGAGAAGGTTTTGAGACCTTTAGTTGATCAGAAGAGCCTTATTTTAAGAGCTATGAAACAGTTTTTAATGGATCTCCACAGCTTTTATAAGACTAATATGGATTTTAGGGGAAATATTATGGTTACCTTAGATGTGCAGTCTTTATTCACAGTAATTCCAGACCACCTAAGTGTAGATATGCTACAAGACTATATGAGGAGATATACAACACTTAGTGCAGCAAAAAGAGACATGATAGCATTGCTGATGGAGATTGTATTAGAGAATAATGTGTTTATTTGGCAACCAGTTATATCTCCAAATACATGGTGTAGCTATGGGCACAACATGAGCCAATAGTTACGCTAGTATAGTGATGGCAGTATGGGAGAAGGAATTTATAATAAATGGTAATTTTAAAATGTATACAAAATTTTACAGACGGTTTGTGGATGACCTGTTTTTTATTTGGGAAGGGTCTCAGGAGCAACTTTTACAATGTTTTGATTATCTTAATCAATCATCTGTGTTTTTAAAATTCACTATGAAGCATTCTATTAAAAGCATAGATTTTCTGGAAGTAACTATTAATATTAGAGAAGAAGGTAGGGTAACTACAGAAATTTTTAGAAAAGAATGTTATAGGAACTCTTACCTATATAGGACTAGTATGCACCCACAGCATATATTCGATAATGCAGTGAGAGGTCAAAAGATGAGATTATCAAAATTATGTGTTGAACAGAAAGACTTTGAAGAGGAGATGTTGCTCTTAGAACAGAGATTTACTCAGAGAGGATATCATGAAGCCAAGGTGAATATAATATTGAATCAAGTTAGAGATAGTAGACCCACAAAAGGTAGACCATATAGATAGACAGCTAATCACTTATAGAAAATGTAGAAAAAATAAGGCACGACATAGAATGCCAGTTAAATATGCCAATAATGTACAAGTAGTTACCAATATATATAAATGATATTGGCCTGTATTAGTGGTGGGTGCTCAATCTTCTTTTATTTTTAAAAACGTGACTAACATAAAAAGGATGTTATATTACCCTAATAGCACTAAGAGAAAACCAAGTAAGGGGGTAAAACCATGCAACAGTTGCAATTTTTGTCAGTACATAGAAGTGTCAAAGCAGTTCCTTCATCCAGATTTAAAGAAGACCTTTTGGTTTAATGCAGAAGGGACATGTGATACTAAACATTTGGCCTACCTAGCTTACTGTGAGACCTGCATGGCTTACTATGTAGGTAAAACAGACAGAAATTTTAAGTACAGAATTAGGGAGCATTTATATGATATACATAAACAGGTTTCGACTAATGCATTAGCCAGTCATGTCATGCATACCTCTGTCTTGCACACTTTTAAATTTTATATGGTAAAAAATACCAAGATTACCAATAGTTTAGGGGACATTAGGAACAGGACTAAAGTAAATGAGACTAAATGGATACTTAGATTAAGAGCTAATGTATGTAAGGGACTCAGTGATAAAGTCCCTATGAAACCAGTTCTGCAAGCTAGACCACTTAGGAAATAGTATTTCCCCCTAGTTTTTAATGTATTTATATCTGTTTTAAAGTCTGTTATATTTTAAAAGAATTATTATGCTTACTGTTAGTATATATTTTTATACACTTTTTACACATTTTTATACATTATTTATATGTATATTTTCATATTTTTATTAAAAAGCGCTTTTCTTATGTTCATATGCATATACCTTTAGGAAATGTGTTTTTCATATATATATCTTTATATACCTTTAAGAAATGAATTTTCCAATTAAATTAATTGGGTATCAGTTACAACTGGTGTATTTAAATGGAAGCTTCTGAGATTTCTGTAGATGCATATGAAGAAGCAGTGGGTTACACTGTGAAAGCGCTTACGTTTTTCTATGTTTTGTTTCATTAAATGGACTTTCTGTAACAGCTACATAGTGCCGTTGTTTTGCCTTACACCTTTTCGTCCTTTGGATACTAATTTATTCATTCTAACCACACTCAACTCTCCACCCACACAAATCAGCAGTCTCCAGCACACACAACCCAATAGATACTCCCACATACCTCCTCAACCACTCATTACCTAACACCTATAAACTCCTTCTTCTAAGGACAACTCTGTTATAATACTACTAATTCACAACAAGAATTTACACTCTTCCTTTTTACTATTATTACCCTACACCTGCACTTATCCTTCATAATAACATCACTACACAATCTACCAACATATCCTTCACTTAGCACACACATCCCCACACAACTCTACTTCAACTATGTCTTTACTTAATCTGCTAACTTCAATAACCCTTATCTTTCTGGCGCAAGCTACATCCTACTACCTCACTAATTCCAAAACACCTCCTCACCATGCCACCACTACCTCTATCATTACCCCTAATATTCATGCTAACATCTACATTCATCCCTCCATATTTCATATTCCTCCATTTCACCTAAGAACAATGCACCCACTTCCAGCAATCCATGCCAGCACTCCCACAATAAAATACCACATTCATATTATAAACCTATTCCGTACCATACTACAACTTGTATCCAAAATACCCCTTTGTGATGATTTACACCCAAACCCTGGTCCCAGCACTACACTTAAGCACCCAACAAGTCAAATCCCAACCCACCCCACTTCACATCTTCTCAGAAAACCCTCTGACCTACTCATACACAATATTAACATCAGAAGCATAATGAACAAAATCTCCAGCCTACATGCACATCTCTCCTACTACTCTCCAGGTATTGTAGTTCTTACTGAAACATGGCTACAACCAGAAGTAACTAACAACTAATTAATTCCTCCTGGCTACAATACTCTGTGTAATGATAGAACTGAAAGAAAAGGTGGAGGCATTGCTATCTTATTTAAGGACCAGTTAAAATAGAAATAATTAGTCCTCCATTACCCACTTTAAAAACAGCCGAAATATTACTCACTAAACTATACCTCAACAACAAAAAAACTATTAACCTAAATGGCTGCTACCTTCCACCAGGTGATAATTTTGAGATAGTAGAAAATCTGCTCAGCTGGGCATCTATATCACTACCACAAAAAACATATTACTAGGAGATTTTAATATTGACTGGCAAACTTGCAACTCCTCTAAACCTACTAACTTCTTAAACCTCTGGGGGTTCTCTCAGCTTATCTACCACCCAACTAGAATCAATAAAACCACAAAAAGGGAATAAATACTTTATTGGATCTTGTCAAACATGCCAAACAACATTAGTAAAACCATCTGTCTCCCAGACATCCTTGGTGACCAACTCTCAACCTATCTAATCAGAAGTCAAACCCATATAGTAAAATCTACCACCCACCAACAGATAAGAAGTAAAAAGTACTTCAACCCCAACAGCTTTACTACTGCCCTATCAAGTTGTAACTGGCACCCATTAAGAACACTTAACTTGGATGATGCTGTATCATACTTTAACTCAACTTTCCTCTCAATACTAGACCACCACACACACCCCCAGAACCATTTGAATCAAATCTAACTATGCCCCCTGGTTATCCAAAGACACTAGAGAGCTACTATATAACAGGGACAAAGCTTGGGAAAAATGGAAAAAGACAAGTACCAATACTGACAGACAAAAAATATCTCAAGCTCAGGAATGAAGCTAAGAAACTAATCAAGACTAATAAAACAAACTATTACCACAGCACTTAAAACATACATATGAACAATCCTAAAAAAATTTGGACAGCCATAAACAATCTTCTCCATCCAGGTAAAGCTACCACACCTGCTCCTGTTATCTTAGACAACTCAATAAACATAGCAACCCAGTTCAACAAATTCTTCACAGACTCCATTCTAACCCTAGCTAAATCATATACACCAACTACCATCAAACCACCCAACCTCAATACCACTGACCTGGGCCTCTCACTGCAACCTGTTCCAGTCTCCACTATTAAAAAAGATGCTTACAAAATTTAAACGTACAGCCCTCTCTGTAGACAATCTACCAGCTGAATTTTTAAAGATTGCTGCTAATGCTATTGCATATCCCATAACAATCACCAATAATCACTCTATAACTGAAAGGTTAGTTCCTCACCTCTGGAAAATTGCCTATATCGCCCCACTTCACAAAAGAGGTAACTCCAAAGAACTAACCAACAATCGATCAATCTCCATACACTCTCCATTATCCAAAATCTTTGAAAGATGTGTACACACACAAAGCTTAACTTTCCTAAACTCTCATAATCTACTAGCTAAAACACAACATGGCTTCAGGCCTTCACACAGCACCGCTACAGCTCTTATACCCTTTACACACAAACAGTCAACAAACACAGAAACATTGGTAGCTACATCTCAGTCATATTCTTAGACCTCTCTAAGGCCTTTGATATGGTAAATCATGACAAACTCATTGACTCACTTGCAGATTTAAATCTGAGCCCATCTACCAATTCCTGGTTCAAAAATTATCTAACAGGCAGACAACAGGCAGTAAGATGGCAACAGGAACTCTCCTCACTTCTACCAGTCTCACTAGGGGTCTCACAAGGTTCAGTCCATGGGCCACTAATGGTTTCAATCTTTACCAACAAACTACACACAGCCATACTCCATGCCTCCATTATACAATACACAGATGATTCCACTCTCATCTGCACCTCTCCCTCCTCTGAGACCCTCCACCATCAAACACAATCCTCTTTTCTTGCTGTTGAACATTGGCTCTCAGATTCACATTTAATACTAAACCCCAATAAGACTCAGCTTATTGTTTTCCCACCCACACAACACTCCTCCCATACTACTAACTTTAACATCACCTCCAGTAACAACACTATCATATCACCAGTCATGCACACAAAACTACTTGAGGTTATCATAGACAGCCTATTGAAGTTTGACATACCTATATCCACCACCACAAAAAAGTGCATAAAACACTTGCCATGCTATACAGGAACAAAGAGTACCTAACCGACTCCACCCGAGCCACCATTGCATGTACCCAGCTTATTTCCACACTCTTATATGCATCTTCAAACCTGCTATAATAAAAACGCCAAATTTGCAACAACTATGCCCCATAGAACAAATCACTGCACTCCTCTAAAAGCTCTTGATTGGCTGGAACTTCCCAACCTCATTCTTTATAACCAACTTATAACAACCCACAAACTTCTTCACTGCCCTGACAAAATCCCTGCTCTACAAAACCTACTTCCCCCAAGCACCAAAGCTAAAATTCTACGATCAAATCAGAAACTCCTACTAGAGGTAACAAAAAACAATAACTCCGCTGGCACTTCCCTGTACAGTAACTCTGTTGCTAAGCAGTGGAACAGCCCCCCCCACCAATATCACAACTATAACTACCCACACCCACCCCCTTCAAAAAAGCCATAAAATCCCATCTTCATCATCTTTGGTTATGTAACTGCAACAACCCAGACTAATCTCCTCCTAGTACTTTCAGCCTACCAATACATCTCTCTCTCTCTCTCTATTTCCCACCCACTACTTCTCCTTCCTTGCCCTACTTCCCAGTATCATTTTCCCTGTTACATCTCTCTGCTTCTCCCTCTGTGTCCTCTTCCTTTCCTATATCCAACTGACTTTATGTACAGCACAGCTACCAATACTAATATTATTTACATCCTTTGAATTATTCATCTTCTTCTATATGTCTGCAACCTTCCTGCTTACCCTACCTTTAGACCTTACCACCTACTACTCTCTATCAGCCCCTCCACTTTCAGCTCATTATTTCCCTAGCTATACCTATCCTCTCTCCCCAGAACCCATTCTATCCAATCTATCATTATACATATTTCGTCCTACCGGCTATTTTATAATGTAAATATATACCAAATACTCTGAAGTATTTGATGTCTAAACTCCTTTTTAAGGTATTAGTTTTCAACAGCATTATTAATAGAAAAAGTGTATGGATAATATATATGATTGCATGTAATCTAACTGTATATCAACTGTCTAATGTAATATTTTACTGTGTACATGGAGCTTTCTACACGGCCCTCTGCTGAAAAAGGACATGTGTCCAGTTGGACTTTCCCGGTTAACAAATGTAAAATAAATAAATAAATAAATATCACACAAATGGAATGGCCACAAAGATTTCTCACCAAGAAAATTAAATCCTACAACTACCCAAATAGATTAGCTCAGGTTGCACAAAGTGACCTGTGTATCACTTTTTCACCCATGATAGACTCAGTCCTATTTTACCTCCTAGTTCTTTGCACTACAAACACCAGTACTAAGGAATTAAATCTGTACTAACACATAAGCAAGACTGACTGGAGAGACAGGTTCCTAACCTCTTCCTTCGCCTTAACCTCTTCCTTCTCCTTATATGATCACTAAACTCTTGTGCTTTTTGCTAGTAGTCACTGATGATACTTTCTCCATATTTATGATTTTTTTATCACTTGTTCATACTGGTACAATATTGCTGATTAATATAACTCTGTTTATACCCCTCTGATTGAATTTGTCTGCCAACCAACTAAATTCCTGCTTTTAAGTATATATTCTTTATATATTACTGTAATCAAACCAACTAGATTCCTGCTTTTATGTATATAGTCTGTATATGTTATTGTAATCAAACCAACTAAATTCCTGCTTTTATGTATATATTCTGTATATATTATTGTAATCACTGTGTGGAACACTGTTTCTACTTCTATACCAATTAATGTTTATTTTTTTCTGTATCTATGTTCTTGTTGGAGCTTTTCTCCCCAGGCCTCCACTGAAAATGGGCTCTTTTAGGTCCAGTGAACTTTGCTGGTAAACAAATGCAATAAAATAAATAACTCAATGTATTTCTTGCTTATTGAATAAGTTACCACTAAAACTCAAAGTACAACTTTGGCTACCTTTAAAAGGACATGTGTCCAGTTGGACTTTCCCGGTTAACAAATGTAAAATAAATAAATAAATAAATATCACACAAATGGAATGGCCACAAAGATTTCTCACCAAGAAAATTAAAGGTAATAAATCCTACAACAATGTGTTTCTTGCTTATTGAATAAGTCTTGATGACTAGATAGGTAGACACAAATTTACACCACGCTTATCCTGTACTGCCCTGCTCAATTTAGGAGGTAAGCACTATAAAAAGTGTTTGAAAAAGGGGGCAAGAACTTTTAAGTTTGTCTACTTCAAGGTATATATATGGCTAGGCATCTTATTGTCCCCATGATCACTTACTTATTATGTTCCTATGTTGATGAGTAGAGCTATGAAATTGTTAAGTTCAAGCCAGGACTGATTCAGTGATGGATACTTGTGGTAAATATCCATGTGTATGGAAATGTATTTGCATTAGGGGGTAAATTTTCCTTAAGGAATGTAATACTTGAGCTACAGCATTAGGATTATGCTGAGGTGTTCATATGTTTAGGGATTTGGAGTGACAGAACTGGTGCAAAGTCCCCCATCTTACACTTCAATTTCACCATCACTTGTAATATACACCAGAACACATACATTCATAGCCTTTGTGCAGCCATAATCAGAGATGCACTTGTCTGCTGATTAAAAATTCACTAGGAGCCATCCCATCCCAGGATTGTACTCGCTTTTAAACTGCTTAGCAAGGTTTACTCGATTATTCTGTGGATTAATAAAGTGCATTAGGCCATGGTTCACATTGACGCTAGAGAGATGGATTTCATACACTTATTCCCCTTCCTGCTGGCCTGCCTGCATGTGACAATTATCTACTCCGGAGTAACACATGGCCAGGATGTCTGTGGTAACTCTCCAGAATATGAAGGCCTTAATGTATTTCTTCTCCTTAATATTAAAAATAGTTACACAACACATTAAACTATGACTCGTCTTGCAATACCAGCTAGCAACAGGAAGCAGCCCTTAATCAAAGGTGTGAATAGGTAACAGGCCATCCTAATGGAACAGAGGCTATTACAGTAGCAGAGATACAAATGTGGTGCAGGAAATGTGAACTAAAGCTGAATGATCTAGAGAGTATGTCCTATAGAAACAAACTCAGACTTGGTCACTTGCCAGAAGATAAGAAGGGACAAGAACCAGCTCTGTTTACTGTGAGGGAGTTAACTATACTGAAGAAGACATCCAAAACAATTGATGAGGACAGATCAAATAGAATCAAACAGAATCAAAACCAAATTAAAAACCTCCCTACCTAGGTACAGTACATTATTATATAAAGGTACGCTGAAGAAGCCAAGAGATCTGTGACAGAGTTATAGAATAGCAGGATGCATTATGTGGTGCTCCCCAATTATAGTGCATGCTATTTAATAAACTTAAGACATTTCATCCAGTGTAATGGTGCTTCAGTGAACACTGCTACCAATGAAAGTTCTGCTCCTCCACTTCTCCATCATTTTAAAAGTGCTTACATTCATGTACTGCAAAGAAACTAAAGCATTCCTGAAATCACTTTTGTCCCAAAAACTAGTGCCTTCAGAAACATCGCTGAATTCTCCATCTTCATTCTCAAGTTACTGTTAGTTACAGATGAAACTGAGATCAGCCCCTGGTACAGCAACAAATACTCCCGAGGGTGCAGCCATTGAAGATGATAATCACAGAATTTGAGAGGATGAACTACATATGCACAACTAGACAGCAACTTTCTTTCTCGGCAGAATTTACTAATCATTACAGCACCTGGCCCAGTTAGATGAGGTGTTTCCTGGAGAAGGATGGACTTTTCAACACCTAATCTACTCCAAAAGGCATAGGAGCAGCTTGAACACCCCAGGGATTTACACTGCATAGAAAGCAGCTGTAGTTGTAACCATGGTTAAGTGGATCAACCAGTACCTGCTGTCTAATCTTCTGCTGGATATTGTCATATGAAATGGGACATTCTGTCTTTTATGCTTGAAACTGACACAGTCCTCTCATTAAGGAGCCATCCTCCTCCTCATCATCATCAATATTGTTATCATCAACCCCTTTTTCCCATTTTCTACATGGTGTTGGGGTGTCGTGTTAACTGTCACCATCTCTCTCAGTTCAGTGCCACACTGCTGTCTTCTTCAACACTCATGCCTGACTTTCGCAGATCTCTCACACAATCCATCCACCTCTTTTCTGTACACCTTCATTTCCTCTTACCTTCTTCCTGTCTGTCCCAAATCTTCTTTACCACACTGTATTCTGCTTTTCTGCACACGTGCCCAAACCACTGTAATCTGTTCTCTTTGATCTTTTCTGCAATTGGAGCTACTTTGGCTTTTGTTCTTATGTCCTTATTTCTTTGCCTGTCCCACCGTGTGCATCCTACTATCCATCTCAGGAGCTTTAATTCTATCACCTCAGTCTTCCGCATCTGCTCTGCCTTTACTGCCCAGGTTTCTGTGCCATATAGTAGTACTGGTCACACCACTGTTTTGTACACCTTGTTTTTCAGCTTCTTCGGCATTCTTCTGTTACAGACTACACTTGATACTCTATGCCAGCCCCCCTGCATCTAGCTTTGCTCTCTTCATTCAGACACCCCTTCTCCTCAACCACCCCTCCCAGATACTTGAAGCTGTTAACCTGTAACACTGTCTTCCCTTCTATCTTAATTATCTGCTTATTCTGATTTCCCCAGTTTGATGTTATTAACGCTGTTTTATCTTTAGTCACTTTTATCCTATGTGCGTTTAGTTTTCCATTCCATTCTCCTATCTTTGCTGAAGATCTTGCTCAGAGTTTGCCTGTAATAACACATAGTCTGCATACAGCAAATTTGTAGGCCTGCCCCCTCCAACCTGCTTGCTAATGTAATCCTTCACCAGTACTAACAGCAGTGGACTCAGATCTGAAACCCAATGCACACTCACTCTCACCAGAAATGCCTCTGTGAGACCAAACACTGTTCATACTTGAGTCTTTGGGCCCTTGTACATAGGCTGAATTAATACTACCAATTTTTCTGGGACTTCAAACCACTGCAGGACTCCCCAAATCCACTTTCTTGGGACCTTGTCATATGCTTTCTCCAAGTCTAGGAATGCCCACTTGGACTCTTTCCTCATCTCTAGCTTCTTCTCAACTATCTGTCACACTGCAAACATTAAGTCTGTTGTGTTGCATCCTGAGCTGAATCCGAACTGCTCATCCCCCATCTTACGTTCTTCTACGCTTCTTATTTATTAATTGTCCTCTCCAGGGCTTTCATGTAGTGTTAACAGGAGTTTGATACCTCTACACAGCCCACAGTTGTGAATGCCCACTTTGTTCTTGAACACTGGCAGTAGTATGCTACTCTTCAGTCATCTGGGATACCCCTTACTCTCCATGCTGCCATGAATACCATCAGGATTCATTTCTCCCCAAACATCGTTATCCTATCTCCTGTGACCTCATCTGAACCTGCTGCTTTCCCTGACTTCATTTTCCTTAGTGTTGTTCTTACTTCTTCTGTGGTGGGCTCCTCTTCTTCTCTCATTGCAGGCTGTGTCTGAGGCAGTACGGCTTCTATGGGGTTTTCTTCATTCAGAAGCTGCTGGAATACTGGAAGTACTCCTTCCATCTGCTTTTGATGTCTTATGGACTGGTGAGTAGTTTGTCGCTGGCATCCCTAATGAAGGGTGTTTGAATGTCTTATTTATCTTTCAGATAAGTATTGCAGCCTGATATAGTTTCTTTTTGCCACCTACTGAGTCACTTTCCAGAAGCTGGTGGAGTTCCTCTGATGCCTTGTTCTTTGCTATTACATTAAGGAGCCATGCTTATAATAATTGCAAAAAAGGATAAGAAATAATTATGCAAGTTGTTGTGGTAGGTATTTGGTAAGTAAGAGCATTGCTAAAAAGGAGCGCTTGGAGTCAAGCAAGAGTAATGCATAGGTTCTTCTTATTATAAGAAGAGCATGATATGGATGTACGCAGAAACATTCATCCACAGAGTTCTTGAACTGCTTTTTATTCTATTGCCCTGAGTCTTGTGTGGTGGCCCTCTGGTGATGAATATAAGGGAAAATAGTTTTTATTTATTTTTGTGCATCGCCTACTGATGAAAACAAATGAAACATTCAGTAGTGCTATGGATGGCCCATGGAATTACCTATTTAAGAAAAGTGGGTGTGCAGCAGTTCTGGTTCCCTTTATGGTATCTTCCTTGGCATGAAGCGCTCTGTGCCTTTGAACTTAGCTGATGCAATTAAGTTGTGGAATTTGGAATGGTGGCTAACATGGATATGTCAATGCCTGGACTCCTTATATTCTATAAATCAGTTAAGTATGCTTATTGCAGGGTTGTGCACTAGCTATTCACATGATGTCTTTGTTTTAATATGGATTATGTTATCTTATTTAACTTGTATCAAAAGTATTTGGGATATGACTGAACTATCTAAATAAGTATTTTCCTAATTATTTAATCTATGGTATTTCTTCTTTACAATTCAGTTACTTGATGTATTCTTCTTTTATCCTCTTTACTGCAGTTGTGAATAGACAGGGGTTCATATTGAAGGCATAAGATTTTGCAGTTATGATTGACATTTACTTTCTGGAATATTGATGGTTTTCTACAAAGTAGTTATCCAATTAAGGAAGATCTGGAATGGAAAAACACATGTATGTGTAACGTGAACAGAGTGTGTAGAATCTTGTAATTCTCAGGGATGAATGAGCCAGAGATATTGGTACAGTGTCCCTGCTTACACCCATTTTTCTCTGGGGACTGGAAGTTGCTGACTCATGAAGTCACCCATACCTTCATATTCAGGGAATAAAGCTCTCCATCCTTTTCTCTAGTGATTTTCATAAGAGATTTTACCTATGCTGCATACAAACATTGTATTATGAATCGCATATCACTAATTTTTTAAATCATAAAACTAAGCTATAAAGAACAAGACCACACAAAGCAACCTGGCGTCACAACTGATAATTCCATTAAATTTGACAAACATTTGGCCCTATCCATTTAAAAGGTACACATCAAACTCGGCTCTCTCTACAGAGCCAAACCATTCCTTACCAATAATACCAGACATTCCATAACCAGAACACACCTACTTTCTACCCTTCTATACACCTTACCTTTTTTACTAATCTTAGAAAATCAGATTTAACCAAACTAGATGCCTGCTACAATAAAATTGCTAGATTTGCACTTTACCTCCCTTTTAGAATTCACCACTGCTCAGCTCTACAGGAGTTAAACTGGCTTGAACTGCCAAACTTACTTCACCTCAACTAACTTGCCATTTCCCACTTCATTGTTTACCAATCTGACAACTGCCCAGCTCTCAAAGACTTAGCACAACCATACACTAACAACAGAATACTAAGATCCTCTGAGAAACTATTATTAAAAGTCGCAAATGCCAGTAATCCATTGTCGAGTCACTATAGTCAAATAAAATAGCCAAAAAATCTGGAACTCTATCCCACAACATACACTGAACATCAATTGGCTCTGCTCTTGTACTACACCTGGATGACTGCTGTCTTCACACCCCCAGTTCACTAGCAACACCCACTATATCCCTTTAACTAGGGCTCCTTCTTCTTTTCCCGGTTAGGGATCCCAACAGCAGATCATCTGTCTGATCATGATTGGTAGTGGAGCTTTTACAGTGTCGAGTTGCCAGCCCAGCACCCAACCTTCCATGGAAGGCACACGCAGGGCCAATTTAGAGTGCCCAATCCATCTACAGCATGTCTTTGGGATGCGGGAGGAAACTGGAGCACCCAGAGGAAACCCATGCAACCACAGGGAGGACATGCAGACTCCACACAGAAGGCACCCCAGCTGAGGATCGAACCAGAGAACCTCTTGCTGTGAGGCGGCAATGCTAACTGCTGCAGCACCGTGGCCACCCTTTAACTAGCACTCCTAAATACTCCTGAACTATTCTTTTTCCCAAACAGACATATTTCATTAATTTGCTCACAAGGAGACTTTTGAGCTGTATCCTGTCTACAAAGTGGCTTTAACTGTTTTGTGTGTGTGTGTGTGTGTGTGTGTGTGTGTGTGTGTGTGTGTGTGTGTGTGTGTGTGTGTGTGTGTTTATATGTATATTTGTGTGTTTGTCTGTATGTGCGTCTGAGTGTGTGCATATGTACAGATATTAAATACTTACATAACATACTTGAGCAACAATTACATATGCTACAACAAGTTTCAGACATTAGGTGGAGGAACTATTTTACAATAAAAATATAAAAAAGTATATAGCAATAAAAAATACAAACAATTTAACAGGTAACGTATTCTGTAAGTGCAACAACCTTCCAGAGCATGTGTTATTAAGTAAATAATACTCTTTCAGGGGTGTAGAGGCCATCTGCCTGCAGCACTAGGCCTCACAACATCCCTTGGAGGGTGTTATTTCCACAATAGCAAACACACCCTTTCAGGTATTATTGTTTACTTAAAAGCCACTTGCTGGAACTATGCTTATCCATCTGTAGGACAACCCTCATTAAGGCTTCCTACGTTAGAGGTAGCCCCCCCCCCCGAGATACACATTTCGAGAAAATCACCTTTTGCTCATTAATAAATATGTTCTTAAACATCACTGTCTTTCTAGTTGCCTGCCCCTTATGTTAATTTGACCATATATCTCATTTCCTCTCTGCTTTTACTGGCTTGTGTGAGTAAGCGCAAAATGATCATGTTATGAAATCACTCCCCTTCAACTATTTAAATTTAATGGCCATCCTACTGTATTCCATAGTACCAGAATACAAAAGTGACCACCCCCTTTCAATCTATCTTGCTGTTTTAAAAATAGTGACTCTCCAGTAAAACTTAACTTTTAGGCAGGTAAAACTTAAATTACCTACTTTCACATCTAACTTCTCTAGTGCACACTGCAGTGTTTAGGATAAACCATTTTTTTTCATCTTACCTTTAAGCATCCCTGTGACTAGCACTTGCTCTAAAACCTGCTGGAAGGCACTAGGAAGCCTTAAACTGATGCAAGCGCTCAACTCTCCTTGTTAATAAGGGGAAATTAATCGTAGGCACTAAACAGCCTATAATTGCAAAGTACCTTGCTAAGGTAAGGGAAAACAGCTCTTGTACTTTACAAAAAAAGCACCAAAGCAAGCATGCCCAAGGGTCAGCTTCCGGTGATTTCTCCTGTCCACCTGGTGAGTCTGGGCATACTGGAGCAATGCAGCAATTGCCTCATGTACACAGACAACCCTTTCCTCCTACCACCCAACACTACAACCTGTGAGAGATGCACTTACATAGCCAAACTGGAAGCAAAGGTCTCTCCACCCAAGATTGTGCTAGGCAGTCAAGAGGAGAAGGTTAACACCCACACTACACCTCAAGCAACACATAACCCTTCTAAACCCAAACCACCAACACCCTCACATAGCAACACTAAACCCTCATATGTGGAGGCCCTTAAAAGTAACCTGCCCAAGCAACAAGGACCTCCAAAGCTGAAACACAAACACCAATCACAACCAAAGTGTCACATAGTTCACAACACCAGTGTGCCACAAAACAACAGCCCCTAAGGCAAGACAACGTACCCAACACTTTAGTCATCGGTGACACTATAGTCAGGCACACTGATGTCCCACTCACCAGGCTGAACAAAGAGAAAATTACAGTCAGCCGCCTGTCGGGTGCCAGGATCCACCACATAACACATGCACTCAAGTCACTCCACAACAAGTACAAATATGACTCTGTCATTGTCCATATTGGACTACATGAAAAGAGACATGGAAGAGCTCTCGGATCATGTGGCCCAGGCAAGTATGACCCTATGAATGATGCCAGAGTATAAAGACAAAATGATTGACTTCAACAATTGGCTAAGCTTCTGGTGTCATTCAAAGGGGATCCAGTATCTGCCTGCCTGGGATGACATGATCAACAGACCACGATGCTTTGCCAGAGATGGTCTGCACCTGTCACCCCTGGGATTCAGGTTACTGACTAAGGCTCTTGCCACCCCTATAATGTCTTTTTTAGCAAAGTTCAAAGGACAAAACCACCACCATAACAGGTACAAGCATGCAAAATCTGAAGGTAATGCTACTCAATGCTAGAAGTCTAAACCTCAAAATGCACTCTCTCAAGGCACTCCTAAAAATGAAGAACATTGATATCTGTGCAGTAACTGAGACCTGGTTCAAGGCTCTAGAGAGCACGCCTGCAATACCAGGCTACAACTCTTACCCACTTTTCGGCCACCAAACCAGGACCGAAACACTAAAGGTGGAGGAGTGTCCATATTCACCAAGGATATTCACACCACCAGGATAGTTGCCCAACACAATGCATCTGAAATTCTCCAGGTGCAACTAACACTAGGTAAGACTGCAATCCAAATTGTAGCTTGCTACAGATCCCCCACCATGCCCCAAGATTCTCACTACATCTTTCTAAACATACTGGAAAATATTAAGATACAACCAAACACCCTAATACTGGGTGATTTCAACTACCCTGCCATTAACTGGGAAAACTACTCATGTACCAACACCTTTGCCCAATGGTTCTTGGAATTCATAAATTCCAATGCCCTGGATCAACTAATCCATAGTTCCAACAGGGACTACAATATCCTAAACCTAGTCATTACCAACATGGGAAATTGATGCTCCACACCTATGGTCACCCCCTCGTTGGTCAAGTCTGACCATAAGCTAATCACCCTTGACATCCACATCCCTCTCCCACCCCCAGTAAGGAAACCTCCGTAAAAAACTTCTCCAAAGCCAACTTCATGCTACTCAAGTCAGAAGTGGCAAACTTCATGACACCCATGCAGACAGGAACTGAAAGTTCAACTGCTGAATCCTACACTAAGGCACTGTAGGAGCACATCCACTCGTGCATGAATCGTGCCATCCCAAATAGAACCAAGATGCTCTCCTCCAAAAAAAGGAAGCCAATCTGGTGATCCCCTGCCATAAACAAACTTTACAACAAAAGGAAGAAACTATTTCAGAAAAGAGGAAAATCCCAGGATGCAAAAAAACTCCCTTATCAGCCTCAGTAAGAAGCTGAGATTCCTCATAAAATCTTCCAAAGCTAGTTACGAAAATAAGTCACAAATGGAGCTCAGCAAATGGACAACTTCTTTAATGGACACAAGCACAAATAAATCCACAACAAATGAAATCACAGCAGCACAGCACAGCACAGCAAACATCAGATCTGATGAAGTTATTTTGAAGAAAACGTATGTGGATTTACTTGTACAGCGTTACTGTGCTGCTGTGAGTTCGTTTGCTGTGGATTTATTTGTGCTTGTGTCCAGTAAAGAAGTTGTCCGTTTGCTGAGCTCCATTTGTGCCTTATTCCAGGTTTACTAGTTTTAATTTTGGGCACTCAGACCACTGTTTTGGTTGGTTAGTTACGAAAATAAAATTGCCAAAGATTCCAAAGACAACCACAAGGCATTCTATAGATATGTCAATAATCTAAATAGTAATGCTCAAATCTGCTCTGAGCTACAACAGAATGGCATTAAATATACTGATCCCAAGGATATTGCCAATATCCTGGCAGATTGATTCAGTGCCAACTTCACCCCCCTCTCATCCCCTAAAGGGCCCATCTCAATACCGAAAGATTGCCAAATTCTGGAAATAATGGCCACACATGTAAAAAAACACACTCTCCAAAGCTAAGAATACAGCATCCATAGGACCAGATGACACCCCCGGCTGTTTACTACATGAACTACAAAATGTACTGGCACCTCACCTAAGTGTCATGTTTAATCATAGTCTCACCTCAGGCTTTGTGCCCACTGAGTGGTGCACAGCTACAGTTATCCCACTCCACAAGAGGGTATCCACCTTGGATCCTGGGAACTACCACCCCATTAGTCTGACAAGCCTGATCTGCAAGGCCATGGAACGTATTATCATGGAACTTATAAACAAAGACACTGGCAACCTTCAAACACTGGACCCCACCCAGTTTGGGTTTGTGAAGGGCCGATCTTGTCTCCTGAACCTGATTGACTTCTTCAAATCAGTCTCCAGAGCTGTGGACAAGGGTAAGGCAGTCCACACAGCCTATCTGGACCTTGCCAAGGCCTTCGACACTATCCCCCACTCTGAAATCATAGATAAACTTACTAAGCTGGGCATTAATCCCTACGTCACTCGATGGGTTGTCAACTGACTTACTGACAGAACCCACACTGTAAAAGTAGCTGACTCCAAATCCAGCTCCAGACAAGTGACAAGTGGAGTACCTTAGGGTTCAGTCCTGGAACCACTCTTGTTTGGCATCTACTTCTCTGAAATACAAGCCAACACTAAGGGACTCTGGCTAACAAAGTTTGCAGATGACTGCAAACTGGGAGCCATTACTGAATCCCCAAATGATGTGGATATTCTACAAACTGGCCTTACAGAAACAGATGTTTTGTGCCAGAGCCATGGGCTCAAGCTCAATGCCAAGAAATGTATAGTTATCTCCTTTGGGAAAAAAACATGTACCCATGAATTACCACATAGGTGGCAGTATACAAACACTAAAAATGTGATAAGAGACTTAGGGACACGGGTGGACAATGGTCTCACCTTCGATAACCAAATCACCACAACAGTCAGGAAATCCTTCTATGTGGCACTTCTCATCACTAAGGGCTTTTCATCCAGAAAAAAGGAGGTCATTGTCCCACTGTACTCATCCCTCATTAGACCCATTATAGAATACAATGCCATGTTTGGTATATACCTCTCAAGACATCTGCAACAACTGGAAAGGCCACAGAAATACCTCACTAAAAGAATCACAGGCCTAAAGCAGATGCCCTATGCTGACTGTCTAAAAAAAACTCCAACTATACTTTGTCGCATATCGTCTACTCAGAGGCGATCTCTGCTTAACATACAAGGCCATGTCAAACCCAGAGCTGTTGAACATGCTACACTTCAAGAAATCCCAATCCCTCAGAGCCATACACTCCAGGGATCTAAACCTTGTCATCACAATGAACAAAACATGCTGGAGGGATAGGTTCCTGACCCAGAGACTCCCCAGACACTGGAATAGACTGCCCATACATGCCAAGTAGAGCGCCTCTTTGGCCCTCTTCAAAAGGAACCTTGACGATTGGATGGGAGATAGGAAATTCACCCCGGGGATCACATCAATCGCCCTGCTAGACAGGGTCCAGGGAAGTAAATATTGTGGAAAGAAACCAGGGAATTATTATGGCTAGGCTTGTAAAGGCCCTAGGGCCGATAGCCTAGTACTAACCTATGAACCTATGTTGACCAGGGTGACCATCATAAGCTGAAAGTTGATTCCTACAGTGTTAAAGACTTTAATGTTAATGTGAAAATGGCAACTATTCTCAGTAAACTTAATCAGTTAAAAATCCAAGTAGCCCTTCCTCAGACATAAAACACAGGAAAAGTGCTTTAAACAATATCAAAAAAGAATGGAGATTACACGAGTCCATCTCTGGGGTAGCCACTGCTAAGAGGAGATTCATATATTCATAGGTTCATAAAAGGTTACTAGACTAATGGCCCTAGAGCCCTTACAAGCCTAGTCATATTTATCCCAAGTTGCCCCAATTGTCAGTGGTTAGGTGAGTGAACTTCTGAGAGGTAAGGATCTATGGTAGTTTATAATGATTTCATCTGTCCAAGAAGGACATGGGTGCCACCACAAGAGTGAATTTACGGTCACCCATCCATTAATCTAGGTTGCGTTTGAAAAGGGTCAAGGAGGGGTTCTGTTTCATGTGAATTGTAAGCTTGTTCCAGAGAAGTGGCAGTTTCTGAGAGATACCTCTGTCTCTCCAGCATGACCTGCTCATATCAGAGACAGGGTTATCACATTGTTTAAAAATAACTTAGGTTGGCAGAGAGTTAATGAACTCACAGATAAGCAGGGGCAATAGTATGTTCCCTTAGTTCATACAGTGAGGGATTAGTTCTGTTTTGTAACTTTTATAGTCCAAACAAAAATAACATAGGGGCATTTTGTAAATTTTATAAAATTGTGAATAAAATGGGGGAGACATTATCCTACTTTCATGGGGGGAAATGTCAATGTTGTGCAGTTCCCATTAGTGATAAGATCCCTGTAGGGAGACAGCATCTGTAAAAGTGTAGACCCATCTTTTTGAAAATGCAAAAATATTTTATTATAACAGATTCTTGGAGGGTGAATAATCCTGATAGTAACTATACATAATTCCTTCTGTGGGTGTTGTTAATAGGATAGATAGGAAGATAGACAAGCAGATATAAATATAGATTTTATTTTCATTGTAAGCACAAATTCTCTACAACAGGTGTAGAGAATACATCCAGTCTCAATACCTTACTTGTATCATTTCTTGATACAGATACGTAGGACTTAACATGGCCAAAACTTCAGTTTAACTGGTGAATTCACCCTCTGATATTAAATCAGAAACAAGAGAAGAATGCACCTGTGGAATGAATTTTTGATTACTTGAAAGGACATAATGTCTTAGAAATTTACATGAGAGCTGAAACAGAACCAGCTCTGTACAAAAAGAGCATGTTTGGAGTTATCTATCACCTGTTTGAAGACAGGTATAAAATAAATCAATACTCTGAAATATAAAAAGTCCAAAAGGGAAAGGATCTGTCACTTTTATTGGGCAAAATTTTAAAGTCAGTTAAATGACTAGCATGTAGGCGCAAACAAAGACCCTGAACACAATCAATTACTTGGGAGAAAGATGTTGGAGGGAAATACCATTTCTCCCTAGCAAATACTAATAATATCATCTTAAGTAATTATAATAATCCGATCATTTCCATGACAAGAGCACAGTTTTTCAGAAACAATCACTGCTCTCTCTCCCATTTGTAGAATCAGATTTGAATACGTTAAATGGCCCAGTCACAATTGAGAAGACATACCAAGCTTTCACTGCCTTGAACATTGGTATGGTAACGGGCCCAAACAGCATTCTGCATTATTTCTTCAAAGGTCTTAAGAAGGAATTAGGGGAATACCTTCTGGGGCTTTATTAGAAGATGGGGACGGTATGAATTTGAGTCTTACTCTGTGCATGTGACCCAGATAATCTCATTTCCCAATGAGAAAGATAAAAACACACATCCATCTAATCACGGTCCCACATCATTTCTTCCCACTGAAACAAAAACGTTTTTCCAGTATTCCTGTGGCAAGTCTAAAACAGCCCTTTAATTGGTTCATCTGACTCGGTAGAGTTTCACCAAAAGGAAGCAAAGGAGAAATGACCTGAAATAGCTTTTCTGTAATATTCAGTAGGCCTCTATATGCTAACAAAATCTCCAGAAGCTAGACTTTCCAGTGATTTCTACAACATTTTTGACTCCTTAGGTTGGTAGTTCCTAAGAGGAGGCTTAAAAGACTTAGGGAATATCATATTTTTTTACCTGTTTGCTGACTAGGCAAGCCTACTGGACAAATTGCCCCTTTTTAGTTGCAACCCAGGAGAATTGTCTGATTAAGTGATTTGCTCAGTCACACAGCAGGCAAATGAAGATGGAAGGAATCAGTCCCTGTACATTGGGCACAGAAGCAGCTCATTAATGGTTTAGAGGTTTAGTGGTCTGTGCCGGATCTATATCAGAAGCTTGACTGGTTAAAAGAGCTCTTTGATTGAGCTATAAATATTGAACACACTGAATATGAAGACACAGAAAAGTGATATTTTTTCCAAGGGAAAAAAATCACTGGGCCATTTTCAGGAGTTTGTCATTTCCTGCACTGTGGTGCGATCTCGGAGTTGGTATATTTAAGTAGGGGGGGGGTGTGGGCAGCAAAGCCCCCCACTTTATGTTGTGTTTGCATTTGTTTTTTTTGGAGGGGGTTGTTTTTTTTCGGACCTGCAATTTTTTTTCCTAGGAAAAAAATCGCTGTTCCGTGTCTTCACTATTTAGTACATTCGATATTTACAGCTCAGTCAAAGGACATTAACTCTTTTCAGCTTTGAGCTTGTAATATAGACCCCTCTGTGCTTACTGCCAGATTATTTTGTATCCATGTCCAAGTTACTCATAACACGGCCATTAACACGAGGGGAGACTAATTATTTCTGTCCATTGTTTATTTTGGCTGCAGGTAATTCTCAGGGCTGTCCACTGTCTCAAACCCTTTTTGTGATAACAGTTGAAACTCTTGCTACCTTTACTCAATGTTTTCATGAAAGTTTTGGATTCACTTGGCAGGTGGAAAGGTTATATTATTCATTTGGCTGACATATTATTTAGCTTGCCAAACTCTACTAAATTTCTCAGAAATGTTTGGAATTCTGTCTAGTTTTGAAGAAATCTCTGGCCTTAGTATCCAAATGGTTAATACTCTCTTTTGCCACTCACTCTGAAATGTACCCCCTGTAGGTGGAAAGTATTTCAATTAGATATTCAGTGGAAAGAGCAATACATCTGTCTGGGTATCATGTTGGGGCATATACACACTCAGTAAATGAAACAAATTTGGAAATCTTAATTGAGAAATTCAGAAAGAAAATAATTCCCTGGAAGCAGGCACAGCTTCTTTTCCTGCAAGGTTAGCAGCATTTAGGATGTTCTTGCCCCCCCAAGTTTATATTTTTCTTCCTACGCATTTGCAAACCTTTGAACTGGACTGGACAAAGTAGTTAATAAATTATGGAAACTAAGTTTGGACTTTGTATAGGATGCCCAGGTTCCACAGATATAAAGATGCAAGCTTAACACACCCCTTCTAAAAGGATAATTAGATCAACTAGACCTCACAAGATATGCAAGGGTGACTGTAGCTTGTCAAGTGTTATCAGCATGAATTAGAATGAATTCCAACATGCTTGTCATTTCCTGTCTTAGAAGGAAGCCTAACTTCAGAGATGGGGGCATGATCAGTTCGAAGAATGCTTTTCAATGGTAACTAAGAGGTCCTGTGGAGGTATGTTTATCTTTATTGTTCATAGATTCACACTAGGAGACTGATCCCATGATGTTTTCAGCCCTTATATTTTAAGTACGAATAACCCAGAGATGAGTAGAAAATTTGCATGTTGCCCCTATCCATGTGGGACAAAGGTGCCAAAACAGGGGTGAATTGATATTTACCCATCCTTTCATCCAGATAATGTTTGCATGGTATAAGAAAAGTAATTTGCTTTATGCGAAGAGTTTGCTTTATGCAATTCCAAGAAGTGGTATTCCCTGAGATACACATCTATCTCTCCATTGTTCTTTCTATGTTGCAAAAAAGATTTAGATCTCTTGAGTCAGTGTTTATGCCCCAGTTGCACTTGCAAATGTGCAATATGTCTGACAAGATAGGTCTGTCGAGGCTGTGTATGTAAAGAAGAGACTGGCCCATAATAGCTTGTACGACCCTGAGAAGAGGGACAAGGCTTTGAGAGGGTTTGCATAGTTTTATGATTTAACCCTTGATTTTCTGAGTAAGAATGTGCCACGGGCATTCAAGTCATGTCAAATATTTGAACATGAATGTACCAAAAGGGGCATTGTACTCAATGACCTGCCTGATGAGTGAGGAATATGAGGAACACAGTGGAAGGATCACATCAGTGAACCTAGATGCCATCTCTTTAGTAATAATTTGTGCAAGAAAAAAACACTCTCTTACAGTAATGGATATGTGGCGATCAAAAGAAAGCTCATTGTCTAAGTCCCTAACTACTGGATCAGTTTTCAGAGTTGCGTTGTCAACAGGATAGCTGCAAGGGACTTCTTGCTTGCTGAAGGATATTACACATTTCTTGGCATTCAGCTGTAGTCCATAGTTTTGACAGCAGCTATATGTTTGAGGAAGATCCTCTTGGTGGATTTTGGTGTTCTCCAGAGAGTTTATAATGACACTAACATTACAGTCTGCAAAAATGATCAGCCATAAATCCTTAAGACTAGCTTTGATCTCCAAGAAGCAAATGCCAAAGAGGAGGAGGGACCCAAGGATTGAACCATGTGGTACAGTGCCACTGACAGCCCATCCTAATTTCCTGGGTTCTGTTTGTAAGCCAGTTTGCTATGCAATTAGTTGCATTGTTGCTTCTTAGCAAAGAGTCTGAGGTACTGACTGCTAATTTGTTAACTAATGGTAGACATCTGTCTGTCTGAATGCATTAATGTACATATGGAGGTGGTAATTATTAATGTACTTGTTTTGCTATTTTTATTTTGTGATTGTGTGTGTTTTGTAGAAGCAGATAATGGTGCATTCTGTGACTGGATTTATAAATTTGAATAGTTTATTCACCAAAGCGTGAAGTAGAGCAGTACTGTATGAAGTTCAGACAAAGTACTTTGCGGTTATTATTGTATATTTTTTGAAAAGAAGAGCAGGCTCTAGGTATGGCCAAAATATCTGTGCTGAGTAGTCTGGCTAATTATACTGCCATTTGGGTCTTTTTTGTAAGGCTTTTGTTCCACTCCTGCCAACTATCAAGCTGCTCCACCTCAATTAGACATTACATTGTGCAAGATGGGGGTTATCATCCAGGCAGAGATGAGAGTGCCTTACACCCAACAATGACAGTATTTTTTCATTTGTATGGTCTAACCTTACCCATGGTGGTGGCATGAACATATGCATCACTGCAATGGATGCTTATGCCTCCCCTGTCCGTGCATATGCATTTTCCCATTTGTAGTGACAGGCGTCATCGTCACTGGCTTTGATGCTACAATCACATTTTCCGAGCACTGGCTGTTCTCATCATGATGGGCCTCCTCCTTCCTGAAGAGGCTGGGTAGACTTGAGTAAAAACCACTATCAACCCCCCACCCAGAATGAGCACAATCATCCAGCTTGTCTACCCTGTTACTTGTCTGATCCTCTAGATGATTCTTAGAATACCTAGGCTATATTCAGGGCATTAACTCTCTTTTCCACCTGTGCAGTCTATTATATGAGTCTTTTAACTGTGTGGGTGTAGCTTCTAACAGTTTTTGTACCATTCCAAAGACCATAACAGAAGGTTTTCTGGAAAAGATTCATAATTTAATGTGTGATATCCAATTCCAAATACTGTGATGTCTGTATCTTGCTTAGTAAATTACTAATGTTTTGTCTAAGTTTAATACTAGGATATCATCAATATGCATTGTTAAATTTAGTGTAGGAGCATCCTGCTTTAGGTTATTTAGAAATTAGGAGAATAGTATAGCTCCTAATACTAACTTTTGAGGAATGCCACTTGCCAATATTCTACTCTCTGATTGTAAGTCTAACAAATACTTACCTCCTATCTTCCATGCTTTATTGTTCCCAAATTTTTACCAACTTTCATAAATCAGACCTCCATAACCTCAAGACATGTTATAACAAAATAGCAAAATTGGCCTCTAACCTACCTCACAAGTCGCATCACTGCTCTGCACTTTACTGTCTTAATTAGATTGAACTTTCCAGCTTACTAGCTATTAACCAATGATTTAATCACCCATAAAGTGATCTACAAGCCTGTTGACTGGCCTGCCCTTACTAACCTTCTTCATCCTTATACTAACCTTAGGTCCCTTAGATCTTCTGACAAATTACTGCTCAATGTCACCAAGTCTCTAAACCATTATGGTGACTCCTTGTTCTCAGTTAAGCTAGCTAAAATCTGGAACTCACTTCCCCAGCATATTCTAACTAACCCTGATACTCACAAGTTCAAACAACTTCTTAAACAATACTTCTCCAAACAATGGCTATGTTCTTGCACATCACCAGGATAATCTGTATGTTGTTTACCCTCCCCTGTGATGATCCATCTTTACTTTAAACTCTCTTGCTATGTCATCTGTCTACCTCACTTCCTTACAACTATTCAACCACCATGCAGCCCTAGCATATAGCAACATCTCAATCTCAAAAGACGAATAACAAAAAGTTGTGTTTTATCCATTCTATAGACATTTGTGTGAGCTAATGTTGTTTAGCTGTAATCTTTTAAAATTTGTAATGTTAATAATCACTGTTCTCTCAAGTTGTAATCCTAATGTGTTCCTTATCTACATATATTGCTCCTGTGTTACGTCTTTGTTCATTTCATGCTGTATGTCAAACCTTTTTAATTTCAATTTAACTAATTGATGTATGCAATAGTGGAGCTTTTCTCCCCGGGTCTCCACTGAAAACGGGCTTCTGGCCCAGTCGGACACTACCTGGTAAACAAATGTAAATAAATAAATGAAAATAAATAAATTGTCATTGGGTTTATCTATTTATTTTGTATTAACTGGATAAGCACAGTGGACACACTTGACTAGACATAAGCGTCCATTTTTAGGGGTGTCCCAAGAGCACTGCCTAGTTAAGTGACTTGCTCAAAGTCACACTAGTTTGGTCTTCTGACTGTTCCTTTTAGAAAATTACTTCTCTGAACTGAAGGCCAATGTCAATGGCCTCTAGCTGACTAAATTTGCAGATGATTGCAAATTAGGAGCTGTCATAGGATCCCCTCCCAACACAGAAAAATAACTGGTGTTAGAGCAAGCCATGGACTAAAACTAATGGCTAACTATCATATTGACAACACACCCCAAGAGCTGACCCAAGAGTCAGTGACTTGGGGACACACATAGACAGTAACCTAACCTTTGACCATCCCGTGTCTACAGTAGTGAGGAAATCATTCTATGTTGTGCAATGTATAAAGAAATGTATAGCATTTATGTCCAAGGAGGTCATTGTTTTGCATTATTCATCATTCATCAGACCTGTCATTGAGTACAATACTCCTTTTGGTATGTACCTAACCAGGCACATCCAACAATTGGATCATCCACAAAGGTTCATCACTAAAAGAATACAGTGTATAAGTAACATGTCCTAAGAAGACTGCCTTAAGGCCCTATCCCAGAATTCTGTCTCCTACAGACTGTTGAGGGGAGATCTATGTCTGGCATACAAGGCATTGCCATACCCCACCCTGATGCATATGTCCAAAACACACATCATCAGACTTACCCATGCTAAAGACATAATTTTTTCCTGTGATATAAATAGGACCTGCTGGAGATACTCGTTTCTATTCCAGAGACTACTTCTTCGCAGAAACAGGCTCCCCATCCATGTGAAGCAGAGTTCCTTCCTAACCTAATTTACATGCAACTTGTACATTTTGGTGGGGAATAGAAAATTCATCCCTGGTTTAGCACCTCTGTTGCTAGTGGACAGAAACAGCCTGTAAATAGTTAATCTCCCAGGTCCCTGCTTGTAAATGTTTTATCTCCCAAGCCCTTGTTTACAATTATCAAGGGTTCCAAAACTTGTCTAAGATTTGGTATATGTGGCTAGGCTTAAAAAGGTCCTTGTGGTCATTAACCTGCTTCACAACTATGAACCTATCAACATAGTATTCAGGTGGCAGTTGAGTGAATCAAACCCAGCATCACAGAACAAAGCTCATTAGCAGCTTGTAGCTTTTACCCTCTGAACATACTTGGTACATTCTGTTAGACAGATAACTCTGGAACCAGATGTACACTCCATCTACAAATCTTATTTTGTCCATTTTTGTGATTAAAAAAGGATGGTCCACTGATTCAAAGGGTATGAGACATGTGTGAAGGCTGCCAACCTAGCTAGATAGAATTCTGTAGATAATTCTGTCATTTGTAAATATTAATATAAGCCACAGGCTTGTTCTCTTAAATGTAAGAAAATTGTGTTAAATGTTGAACGTCAAAAATGTAACAGTGCACCCTGCTGGAAGAAAGCTGATAAGTCAAGCATTGTATGACTAATCTCAAATTCTGAGCCGTGATGTCTGGATCCAGCAGATTATTTCTATTGTTTTTGAGACCAGAGTTAATTGCTAGATTTTACATATATAATGTATTTAATTGCTGTGGTTTCCTGACCAGGTGCAATATCAAATATATGTTAAACTCTGAGTTTCTGTTAGCCTGAGAACCAGAGAAGAATGATGTAATCTAAAATGAGTCAGCAGTGATGTATTATCATTTTAAAATACTGTCTGAGAGAGAGAGAGAGAGAGCATTTTGGATTTTGTCTAAAGGTGACAACAACTCACCAGTACTCTGCTTTTTCTGTATATGTAAGTTTATTTAGAACTGTGATTGCTCTTAGGAAAAGATAGGAAATAGTAAGTTTAGTCTAGCTGTTTTCTATGTTTATGTCAGAACTATTCTGCAGTATTATTTTAAGCATTTTTCTGTGATGTCTGAACTCTTTACTGCCACTGTGTAGTAAGAAGTATTGGCTTGTGTTTTTATTATTTATTTTTAACATTTTTAAACCTTCCAGCTGTGGCTGTTTTGATTAGAGATAATTTAAGCTATAGAGTACATTGCATGTATACAGTGATACTAAACAAAGCCACTCCAATAAGCCTTAAAAGTTCTGGTTACACTTACTAACTGGATAATAATATTGCACAGTAATAATTGGGCATCCTTTGGTAAGGGCCTTATTAGTAGCTGATATTAGTGGTTGGTGGCAGCTGGTACTACCTTGTAGACTGGCAGGAAGGGATATAGTTGGAGAACCTGTGCCAGCCTTCCCCAGGAGTGTCTGTGTATATATATATATATATATATATATATATATATATATATATTTATATATTAACTCATATCTCAAAGTCTGTGTGTGTCAGCTACTTGGGCAAGGATGAAGCACTGGTTGGACAGAGAGAGAATGCTAGAAGGACTTGGCTTGGGACCCTGGCTAAGGACACCACTCTAGAGCTGTGCCAGTGGGGAGTCGTATCGAAGATCTGGAGAGAAAAGGAGAAACCAGCCCCAGACTGACTGTGATTTCTGTGTGCTCTTAAGGGAAATTGTACTTTAATGTGTGTGTATTTGTTATCCTTCCCAATGTGGATGCCCCTCACTGGTGCTAATGGTGAGGACTGAGTCTCCTTGATTACTGGGCCAGTGCACGGGCATCACAACATGTCAATGAAGTTACTACCTGAGAATAATCCACTAATCATGTTGTATTCATACTGTTGGTAACTTTATACAAAAAAGTTACTATATTATAGCAATGGGGTGAAAGTCTTGTGGCCAGGAAGGTGTTGTTACTTTTGGCAATAGAATTATACATCCATTTTAAAGGCAGTTGGCATGCTTTCTATTTAAAGACTTAAACTGAATATGCTTCCTTCATGAATTTTCAACATTTAGCTAAATCAGGCTTTGACTTGCTGAGTTAAACCAGTTGCAATTCAACCCACCAAATGCATTTAAAAGTGATTGTTGTTCGCAGGGAGTCAAGTCCTACTGCAACTGCAAATCGCTTTCCCTTGTGGTAGAACAAACTACTCATCCCCTCTTCAAATTTTGATATACCAACTATATGTTCAAACAACCATAACAAAGGGAGAAATTTATCAAAAAGAATCACTGCTGGCGCATACTTATAATCCATCATTTCCTGAAGAAAGCAACAATGGCCAGTTCAGTATCAAGGAGCTGAACGTAGCAAGTAAAGTCATCATGGATTTTGGACCCGAGGAAGTATGACAAAGCCACAGAATATAAAAGTGAAGGGTTTAGCTACTAACGGAGCAGCCATTTTAAAGAAGGCTGCATACCATTTTGTAAATGCTATTCTTTTTTGTTAATTTTTAAGAGATTCTGGAAATTACTGTGGCAAATTTCTTCAAAGTGATAGTTTGATATAAATACTTTGTTTGGGTATCTATATGTTTACTTTAGCCTGTGCTAAAGGTTTTCTCTTTACTTCCTAACGAAGTTTACATTTTTATACTCCTCCTCTTGCTTCTTCTTGGTACCATACCACTGCTCCACCTTTTCCCCTTTCCAATTCTTTAATTTTCCTTCCTTCTCTTTTCTCTCTAGTTACTGGCACTGTTCTTTACTTTTCCTCTTCTACCTCCCTTTCTCTCTCTCTTACTCTTATCTTCCTTTCTGGATTCATAAAAGTAACATCCTCTATCCCTTTCTCAGTATGTTATATTCATATATTCTAACTGGCTCTTCTATTTTAATGTCAAAGCCATTTGCTTTTTTTGATGCTACCTCTTTCTAATCCTGAATAAGTTGTATTTTGCACTGTGATATGCCAAGTTATTATTGTCCCTCTATATTATGACTGTGCACAACCTTTTGTATTATTTCTGTTTTTATGAAATTTCCATGAAACATTTTGAATTTTGTATATCTTTTCTTTTGTGCAACTTTATGTATTCTTATGTAACTCTCTTCTTACATTGGAGCTTTTCTCCCCGGGCCTCCACTGAAAATGGGCTTTCCTGGCCAAGTGGACCTTCCCAATAAACAAATGCCAATAAATAAATAAATACATTTGTGGGCAAATGAAATATTCATATGGTTTTACTGCATTTGCATTGTTAAAATACTTGCTGTTATTTATCATTGTAGTCTTGGGCAAACATGTTTTGAGTTTTTACATTTATGTGTACTATCAAATCCTTTACTAGCTTCCAAAATAGTTTTTAGGTATAAGGCAGTATATTGTGTTCCTTTGGAGGTAGAAGCATTTGTTGCACTCTATTGCATTTTCTTATTTTCTTGTGAAAGAAACTCTCTTGTGGGTTTGTCTTCCATGATTTCCAAGGCTGGTCCTTTCCATTATATATATATATATATATATATATATATATATATGTATATATATATATATATACATATTATATATATATATATATATATATATATATATATATATATATATATATATATATATATATATATATATGTATATGTATATGGGTTCACTACATAATCTTGAAATTTTGAAATATCGAATTTCAAAATCTCGAGACCATACAGCTGAAACCCTTAAATACCTTAAACCAGAAGCGTGAATTTCAAAATCCTGAACACTACACTAAACATACACCACACACATACACATACACACACCTTCGCCCAAAACACAAACACACAAACCTTCACTACATACAAACAGGGGGAAATCTCCCCTGCATCCCCCACACCCTCCCTACTTAAATATTCTAACTCCAAGGTCACACTGCACAGACAAACACATGAAAACACCACCATACATCTACATTCCCCTCGCACGCACACATCACAGTCACAACACACACTTACATACCCACTAAAGCCACTAATCAACACAATTAAACATAGATACTTACCTAACCTTCAACTTATCCATTCACAAACCACAACACCAGAAACCCTACTTCAACATCCCCAAACTTTGGGATTTTATATACAGTATATATATATATATATATATATATATATATATATATATATATATATATTCACTTCAGAACATTGAAAGCCCAAAATCTTGAATTTCAGAAGACTGAGACCAAAATCTTGAAAGTTCAAAAGACTGAAAACTCAAAATACTGAATCTCGGAATACTGAAAACACACAGGATACCAACACTTACTATATTCCAGCACAACTAAATAGAGAAACAAATAAAAGATAAACCATTTACCATTTCTCCAAGTATAAGCAGGAGGGCAAGCCCCCCTGCACCCCCCCATGTAGGGGGCTGCACCCCTACAGCCCTGCTACTTAAATATATCAAGTCTGAGATTGCACACCACAGAACAAAGTGGCAAACATACCATTATGTGTTTCATGACTCCCTGTTGTAACCTTAGTGATGTTCCCTTCTAACTTGCTATATTACAACATAACTCATGTTAGTGTAGTGAAGTGCAATCTCGGAGTTGATATATTTAGGTAGCAGTGGGTGTGGGGGGCACAGCCCCCCACATGGGGGAGTGCAGGGGGCAAGGGGCTTGCCCCCTGCTTATACTTGGAGAAAAGTAATATGGTTGGTCTTGTATTTGTTTCTGTATGTACTTCTGCTGAAATATAGTAAGTGTTGGTATCCTGTGTGTTTTCAATATTCTGAGATTTGGTATCCTGAGATTCAGTATTTTGAGTTTTCAGTCTTTTGAACCTTCAAGATTTTGGTCTCAGTCTTTTGAAATTCAAGATTTTAGGCTTTCAAGCTTCTGAAGTGAATCCATACATATATATATATATATATATATATATATATATATATATATATATATATATATATATAGTTTTACTATCAAAAGGATGAAAATCACATCCACGAACGGTGATTTCCGCAGCAAATAACATCGACTCATGAAGTAGGTTGTATAATCGATGCGGCAACGTCGACAAATTCTGTCAACCTTAAGGTGGAAATCACCCATTAAAATACATGCTGAAACTCCCTGCCTGTGTATGTCCTTTTAAACAGACATACCAATGAACGTCAGCATTCCAACAGTCGCTCCTACCATGATCCAGGAGGTGGCTGTCGAGCATGTTACTGTCGACCATTTGATGGTAAACCATATATATATATATATATATATATATATATATATATATATATATATATACACAGACATACACGCACACACACACTCATATACACTGTCGGTAAAACTGTGAAACCTAAGCTCTTATGTGTCATTAACAAAAATGAGAAATATACAAAGATATCATCTGCAAATATACATCCCATTGTACATATTACAAACTGCTGTCAAATAGAAGATACTAAACCATAATTACATGTCAAATAGTTTTAGGACATATGCATATGTGATGCATAGACAGCAATGTGTATATTTCTGAAATGCAGAACTCTTACCGCATACGACCCAAATGCCTAGTCCCCATGGGCTGTAATCTGTCCCTTACTGTTTGGCTGCTGTAGTGTATTACCACTTTGGTGGACAGTGCAACTCTGCTGCATACCTTGTTTATATGCTATGTAAGTTGTGGTTTCCTTGCCTGTTTGGACTGGCTGAGGTTGATGTACAATGCACTGTATATGGTAATGATTCATGGTCCAGCTGCGCAGTCTGCCCTGCTTACTTAGTGCAGTCACCAAGTAAAGATGGTCATACTTGCTCATGTTATACATGACTTGGAGATACATTCAGTGCAAAAGTGGCCTCAACTGCTTATTCTACTGAATCATGCTATGCTTTCTCCATGTTATATATCTTTTAGGGATTGCTTCAACACAACGCAGGCTTCCATTTGGTCACATTTCTGCTTTATAGTTACCTTTTGAATGCTATACTTTCCTTGAGGAGGTGTTTAAAGCACATTACACTTACATTGCATATAGTACTTCATATTGAAACATGCCCATTTAGTCTGTCTGCTAAGGCTGCATTGAGGGGACCATATATGTAAACTGAGCACACTCTAGCTCTACTATGCACACTGAGAGATGCTAATATATTGCATTTTATTTTCACTACATACTGTGTTCTGTGTGGTTTAAATGGTGTCTATTAACACGTCTACAGGTCATATTTTTAATGTCCACAAAATGTTTGTATGCAGTTTTTGAATTGCAAATCTAAGCCATCTACAAGTGTGTTTTATGTGCTTGTTTGGCCATGTAGGCTATCTCTTGGAATACAGAGGTGCATCTTAAGCTGTCTATTGTTTGGAATATCCCAGGATAATACATAAAATGGTGCATATTAAGAGCACTTTAAAATGTCACCCTTTTAGTGCAAAATCATTCTGTGATAGTGCAAATAGTCTACCAACAAGATCCATGATTATTTCAGTGCTGAATACAACTTCATCCATGTGAGACTCATTTAAGCTATTCGGATTAAACTTTTATGCAAGCCAGCATTGCAAATTATAGTGATGGGATTTTCTCTACATTGAAGAGAATCATTCACACAGGCTTATATGTGAGCCATTATGTCCCACTGTATACTCTTGTTAAAAAGAATAATTCATTGTGATATGCTAATTACAGTATCTTAGCAGCAACTATCAAGATGTTTTTCATTGCTGCTTCCATTTTCACTTTTGTCATACAAGCTTATATCCATAGAATTTGTTTTTTCCGAAAAGCAAAATGATTCATTGTGATATCTCTCCTCTGGACTAGTGATCAAGAAACCTCAGTCCTCACCACTGACACTAGTAGGGAACATTCACTGTGAAATAAATAGACACACACACAGTATTTTTAGATGCAACTCTCTGCACCAAGTACAATTTCCCTTAGCACATAGGGAATGCACATTCCAGTCCTGGGGCTGGGCTTCCTCTCCAGGCCCCAAATAAGACTCCCAACTGACCACTATAAAGCTGAGTCCTTAGCTGGGTGTCCCAAGCCAAGTCCTCTGATACCCTTTCTGTGAAATCAGGGCTCTCAGTGTCCCTGTTCAAAGTAGCTGTCACACACGCTCTCTTTGAGATTTGATTTTCACACACACGCACTCCTAGGAAAGGCTGACACAGCTTACCTGCTCTGCCACCTCCACCCAGACTATAAGGTAGATCTGCTGCTACCAGAACACCTGAAGCCAGCTACTTTAAGGCTCTTACCAGGGTACCCAATTGCACTTATTAAAATTAATGCTTATGTAAATGGTAGTGTTTAACCAAGCAGCAAGACTTTCAGGAATATGGAGTCACAATTCCACTAAATAAAAGCAAATCCTTTCAAATGTTAAATATTTTCTAAAAGACCAGCCACAATGAAAGGCTTGGATATATGTAATAATAAAAAACCCCACAAAAGTACTGAATATCTATTTACAATAAACACTTGAGTTTCAATCACAGGAAATATAAAAAACAACACAGATGGAAAGATTCAGACAGATACAGAAAAAAATTTTGCTAATTTCGCTACATTTTTCTAACTGACTGGAGAGTTACTGTTCCCTAGTTACTTACTCAAAGCAAGATAAGATGAATGCATAGATGAGTGTCTTGTCATATACAATTTCAGTGCTGGCTGCAAAATGACATCACATCTGGTCACCTCACCTAACTCTGTGGTTCCCACACTATCCTCTCACTAGAAACTGAGCTAGAATCTGGCACTGATGTGTTACAATGCACACACAGAATTTTAGCTAAGGTTTATTACAACACCCAGAAACTGTAAAAGAATTCTAACACTTCCATCCTTCCTGCAGAAACTAACAAGCCATTCTCTGGCACCCCAAGGTAGCAATTAGTTCACCACTAAGGACAATAGAGCAGGATCCCAGCCCAAGCTTTTCACATTGCATCTCTGGCTGCCTTCAGACACGTGAGATAAAATCTTTATGGCCTAAACCAAGTCATTTAATTTCAGGCTATTTTTCCTAAGGTTAGCTGGGCTGAGCTTAATTTCTTCCCTAACGGTATCCTCTGTTTAAATATATACATTTCATCAGTTAAAACAATACAGACTGACATACATGTATAGTTCTTTTCTGTCCAGCAGGGCCCACTGTTGATATATTTTTAACATAAGTAACTTTGCAAATACATTGTAACACAAGCATCTGTTTTGATATTCAAATGACATACAATTGTTTACAAAACTCCAGCTAGCTAGGCTGGCATATATTACACATGCACTGCCCTACTTACCCTGGCACAGCTGGCACTACCTCACACCATCACACTCATGTTTGAAAGTCTCAGCATATTTTTAATTTGATTTTTAAATCACACTTCCCATCACCTAGCTGGCACAAATGCCCTGCATCAGTTAAATGTATGATTTTGAATGTTCAGGTGAACAAGACCTTTTTCCAAATCTGCTTAATTATCTTAAAAGTTAAATACAAGTTTAGAAAATCCTAAATTAGAAATTTTGAAGTTACTAAAATCTTGAAATCTGCATGCACAAGCTTGAATTCCAAAAAATGTATGTAAAACTTAATTATAGTTTTTCCAGTGCACAAGTTCCTTATATCAGCCCTCACATTCTAGCTAAATTTCCCACACCAAAAACACACTGTTCAGTTATGTCTCAGAGAAAGCACTTCCTAGATCAACTGTGACTATAGAGTGAAAATGTATATTTAGCAAAAGTGTGGGGGAGGGTATCTTGTGCATGCTATAGAGGTGTTTGACTTCCTATATAAAATTTAAACAAGTGTGTTATTTTCAGTTTTGTCTTCATGTAGATTCAGAATTATTTATTTTCAGGACATGGCATTAGGACTTTTATCATTTGTATTTTTAATGTTCTTGGTATCGTATTAGACCTTATTTTTTGCCATTAGGTCAATGTCAGAATATCTTTTGACACACAGCTTTTTGGTTTGATTAGTTGTTATCTAATTCAACTTCAGAATATCTCCCTGAATACTTCATCCATAAATCATCAGGGTCTACATTAGTAGTTTTCCTCAAGTGTTTAGTAGTGCCCTGTATGGATATAGGCACCCTGAATTGTCATTTTTCCTGTAAAAGCACCATTGAAACTTTACCAATACCTAGTTGCACAGAGGGCAATTAGTTTGCAGTGACAAGCATTGCCCCTAGAGATGCAAAATAGATACTCCTGACATTACTTTATATTCTCACTTCAACATCCTAATTAATAAAAAATTGACTGTTACCATGGAGATGAACTTTCCCACTATCTCCATTACTAAGAAAGGAAGAAAATCATGGGAAAAATTAGGAGGTGCGGCACTCAGCAGGATAAAAGCACTCTCATCAAACTAAACAAACTCAGAGAGCAAATAAAGTCTACCAAAGCCAGATTTAAGGAAAATGTAGCTTTCCATGCCAAGGATAACCACAAGGCATTTTTTAGCTATGTCTGCAAACTCAAAGGCAATACACAATTGTGTACAGTGTAAATGGAGCCACCTGAGACAGAAGATATAGCAAACCTACTGGCTGAAGAATTCAGCTCCAACATTACCCCTCTCTCCTCCTTAACCTTCCCTCAGGAAATACCATCAAATATAACCCCTTACTATCACTAGGGAGCATGTCCTTAATGCTCTCTCTCAAGGTCTAGAACACTGCATCAATGGGTCCAGACAATATCCCAGGATGCCTTCTAAATAGTATGAAACATAACCTGTCAGGCCCTCTGGAATTGCTATTTAACTGCAGCCTCCAGACAGGCTTCATGCCTCATGAATGGAGAACAGAGAAAGCCATCCCTCGGCACAGAGGTGGGCCATCTACAGACCCTAGACACTACAGACCCATATGTCTCACTAGTCTTATATGCAAAGCCCTGGAAAGAATTATCATGGAAATGATCAGTAATGATATAGTAGTAAATCTCCAGACACTGGACCCAACCCAGTTTGATTACATCAAGAGCAGTTCATATCTACTCAACCTGGTGGACTTCTTTGAGAAGGTCACCAAAGCAATGGATGAGGGCAAAATGGTTCACACTGCCTACTTTGACCTGGGCAAGGCATTTGACACAATACCCCACTGGGCATTGTTGACAAACTCAAGAGGTTACGTACAAACCTGTATGTTACCCGGTGGATAGCCAACTGGCTCACAGACAGGACCCAGGAAGTTAGAATTGGTGAGTCCATCTCTATAAAGAGGCCAGTCACAAGTGGAGTCTCTCAGGGATTGGTTTTTGGTATTTACTTCTCTGAAGGCAAGGCCAATGTCAGTGATCTCTGACTGACTAAATTTGCAGATGATTGCAAATTAGGAGCTGTCACTGAATCCCCACTGACACAAATGTTCTCCAGGAACAGACAAACAACTGGGGTCAGAGCCATGGATTAAAACTAAGTGCCAAGGAATGCATAATAGTATCCTTCAAGAAGTCATCCACCCCTGACAACTATCATATCGACAACACACCCCTTAGAGTTGACCTACTTGTATGGGACTTAGGGATACACATAAACAGTAATCTAGCATTTGACCATCATGTGCCTACAATAGTGAGGAAATCATTCTATGTTGCGCAACTTATTAACAAAGATATGGCATATAAGTCCAAGGAAGGCATTGTTCCACTGTATTTGGCATTCATCAGACCACTCGTTGAGTATAATGCCCTCTTTGGTATGTACCTAACCAGGCATAGCCAACAGCTGGAATGTCCACAGAGGTTCCTCACTAAAAGAATACAGGGTGTAAATAAAATGTCCTATGTAGACCACCTCAGGGCCCTATCCCTGTATTCTGTCTTCTACAGGCTGTTGAGGGGACATCTGCGCCTGACATACACGGCATTGTCAGACCCCACTCTGATGGACCTCCTGCATATCCACAAAATAAACAGCACCAGAATTACCTGTTCTCAAGACTTAAACCTTGCCAGTGATGTAAATAGGACCTGCTGGAGAGACAGGCATGTATCCTAGAGACTACCCTGTCTCTGGAACAGGCTCCCCATCCATGTCAAGCAGAGTTTCTCCCTAACCCAATTCAAGTGTAACTTGGACAACTGGATGGGGATTAGGAAATTCACCTCTGGCTTGGCATCTATGTCTGTAATGGACAAAGTCAGCCTGTAAATGGTTCATCTCCCAGGCTCCTGCTTGTAAATGTTTCATCTTCCAAGCCACTGTTTACACTTATCAAGGGTACCAGAACTTGTCAGAGATTTGGGATGCATGACTAGGCTTAAAAAGGCCCTTGTGGTCATTAGCCTTGTAAGCACTTATGAACCTATGAACCTGTATGCTGAAGAACTAAAATGTAACCTTCCTAAACCCCAAAGACTTCATAGGCAAAGTACACATAACAATATCCTCATCAGCCCCATATGCACTGTTTCAAAACAATGCCCACATTAATACATATGGCCACATCTCATGGACCCTCTACTTCTAAGCCCATAAGGCAAGCCACCACATGATCCAACATTCTGGTCATTTATTGGAGACTCCATTGTGACAAACACTGATGCACCTCTCACCAGGTAAAATCCCATACCACTTTCTTGCAAGGTATATGTCCTCCTGTATGACTCAGGGAATACATAACATGCATTGAAGCTTATTGGAAACACTCACTATCCAACCCAATGTCATATTCATGGGTGACTTTAATTACCCCAGTATTAAATGGGAATCATATACAACATCAATCATGCAAACACAGAGATCCCTGGATTTTGTAAAAACAAACTCCCTGGACCATATTGGCAATATGCTGACCAGGGGAGCACATATACTGGATATGGTCTCACTAATATGTGAGAGTGCTGCACACTGCCTAGTGTAGTGTCTCCTCTGTTAAGGTCAGATCACAAAATGGTCTCCTTTGAAGTAAAAATAAAACCTGGAGCCCCAGCTAACCCTGGAATGTTCAGGAATTACTCTAAGGCCAATTTCCTCCTATTAAGTGATAATCTGGCAAAAATCTCAGGACTCCATAAACCCTGAGAACACTGCTGCCTACATGGAACTGTTCACAGAAACCCTATACAAGCATGTTAATAGCTGCATAAAGGCAGTTATAACCACCAGGAAGAAATACAGAACTAACTCAGAAAACAAGCCACCCTGGTGGAATCACAGCATCAATAGGCTGTATAACAGAAGGAAAAAAAGCATGGCATAAATTAGGAGGTGTAGCACCCAGCTGGATAAAACCACTCTCATCAAATTAAACAAACAACTCAGAGGACAAATAAAGTCTACCAAAGACAAATTTGAGGTAAATTTGGCCTCCCAGGCCAAGGGACAGGCACAAGGCATTCTTTAGCTATGTTCACAACCTGAAAGCAACATACAGTTGTGTTTAGAGCTCATTATTAATGGAGTCACCTATAGTGAGCCAGAAGATATAGCAGACAAATTCATCTCTAACTTTGCTACTTTATCCTCCTCAACCTCTCCTCAGGAAATACCATCAAATATTACTCCCTCCTATTATCACTAGGGAACAGGTCCTCAATGCTCTAAGGCCAAGAGCACTGCAACAGTTAAAGAATACAGGACATAAGTAGCATGTCCAATGCATACCTTCTTAAAACCCTGTCCCTGTACTCTGTCTCCTATAGGCTGTTGAGGAGAGATCTATTCCTGGCATACAAGACATTGTCAGACCATACCCTGACTGCCTTCTTACATATCTACAAAACAAACAGCACCAGAATTACATATTCTAGTGACTTAAACCTTGCCTGTGATATAAAAAGGACTTGCTGGAGAGATAGGTATGTATCCCAGAGACTACCTCTTCTCTGGAACAGGCTTCCCATCCATGTGAAACAGAGTTCCTCCCTAACCCAATTCAAGTCTACCTTGAACAACTGGATGGGGGACAGGAAATTTATCCCTGGTTTGGCACCTGTAAAGTGTTCATCTCCCAGGATCCTGTTTATACTTATCAAGGGTACCAGAGCTTGTCAGAGATTTGGGATGAATGGCTAAGTTTAAAAAAGGCCTTAGTGGTCATTAGCCTAGTACACACTCATGAACCTATGAA